>NC_135411.1:62376266-62473766 GCF_051991245.1 Festucalex cinctus | reverse complement strand
ATTTCATTAGCAACATTCATGAATTGTCATCTTATCATTCTTGAAATCTGTTCATGACTTAGCAAGAGAAGCGAAGTCCAAACTCCATTTTAAAATGTTGTATAATAACAGCTAGACAATTATCTCTAATACATTTACTCAACGTTCTTCTCTACAGGCCACTTCCACTTCCCTCCCCGTCGTCCACGATAACAGAACGTTTGCGCAGGACAGAATTGCCCTTCCTGACGCTCCTCGTCTGCGGGGGCAGCTTGGCCTGGCAGGGAGAAGATGTATGCTGAGGCAGCCCAGTTTTGGTGGTATCGAGCTCCTCCGGGTCGTCCTGGTGAGCCCGCAGGGCCGAGATCACATCCTTGTCAGAAGGACTGAGGGTCAGGCAGCCACATGGGCGACTGCCGCCATTTGCGCTGGCATCTCCGACTTCCTCAGATGCATCTTCAACAGTCATGAAGGCATCACCCCACAGGCTTTCACACAGATCTCTGCCATGTTGATACATCTGAGCACAGAATTACAAAGAAGAAAAAGGGGACATATGGTACTATGGAAAATTGATTTTGACCGAGGGGATTTTCCATTACGCGTCCTCTGGCGCACCAGACAATTTGGTAACAGAAAGTAGACTAGAATTTAGACCAGCTAAAAGCGGGTCTAAGTTCTGGCACAAGTTTTCTGCCCTTTCTACCAACGCCCTTCTACCAAGATGCCAAAAGAAAGAAAAGCACACATGTGCACACAGTTACAGTGGGCGCGAAAATAGTTTACTTTGTTCCATGACCAAGCTCATAACGACATTAGTTGTGAATCAAATCAGCTTCCCCATTGAAATGCTTTAATCAGGTGGTTATGAAACTTTTTGCTGAATTCTTGGCACTCCAAGTATCATCATAATGTCCAACAGTAAAATAGAGTTGCATCACCGAAGGTAATTATAGTTAACCTCTAATAACAAAATAAGTTAAAAATATATATTAACAAAATAAAATAAAAACAAGAGTTATTTAAAATAAGATAACTAACTGAAACAACATTTTACGTTTACAAACCTATTGTGAAAATGTCCATATTTGTCTTTGTCAGTTAATTTCATACATGAGCTATCAGGGTTGAGTATAAATGTTTTTATTTTGGTATTACTGTCAGATTGTACAGAAGAAGGAAGGTTGATCGGCCATTTGGGAATTGTAGTTTACTTTACAGTATCACACAATGACACTTTTTTTTTTTTTTTTTTTTAAATCACTCAACAATAAAACTAATGGTAAAAATACTCAAAAGTAAACTAAAATGAGGAATTTTCAAAGAAATTGAAGCTAATAAAAATCATAAATCTGCTCTAAAAATATATACAAATAAAAAATGTAAAAATATATCTATCTATTGTGAATGAAAATGTTTTAAAACTGTACTTAATTTCCTTTGTTGTACATATGTTCAACTAAAATGAATTCATTATTTCCATAGTATATATATGTAGGCAGGATCTTATTTTGAAACGGCTCAGAACCATCAAAAATCCCAAAACGGGTCACAATACTGCCCACGCGTTAATGCACCACTTTGTTTCTCGCGCTTGCACTGTTGCTTGCACCATGTTTTTTTCATACTCGCAATGCATCGTGGTCTATATCAACCCGGTTGAGTGAGCATCGATTGTCATTATTTGGGTTTTTTTTTTTTTTTTTTTTTTTTTTTTTTTGCTTTTGTTGGGGTTCTAGTTCTGAGGGGGTTTTGAGTTTGTCATCATGTTCCTTTATGTTTCAGTAATGATTTGTTATGTTCTGCTTTCCTTGTGTCTCACCTAGTTTTGTCAAGCCTTGTCTCGTCCACCTGTGTTTAACTGCCCTTCCTCATGCCTTCCTCATGTGTCAACCAATCAGCACCCTCTGCCACTTGTGTCTTACTCAGCTGTGTCTCGTTGTGTCAATTAGTGTGTGTATATTTTGTATTTAGTCTCTTGTCTTCCGTCGGTCTGTGTGGATTCATTGTGTTGTTTTCATCCCATTATGCTGCCGTTTTTTTTGTTTTTTTTGTGCCTTGTATCCCCTATGTCTTTCTTTGCTTACGTTTTGGAGTTCGTTTTTGTTTTGGCTTAAATTTCCATTTTATGGCACGTCTGCCTCCTTGCCCTGCTTCTCTGCCTTTGGCCCACAACCACACCTCAATACCCAACATCGATGTTCACTACTTTTCAGAGTGCATTGTGGGTAATTTTGAGTGCACTATGTTCGCTCCCTGGACATTCGGACACAACTACAAAATGGTGGGAACCCTCAGTAGGGCACTTTATAGGGAGTAGGGTGCACATTCGTACACAGCCTCTGTGTTAAACTCCACCCCTCCCCCATCCAGAAAACCCCGGTGTGATCGCCACTAACACTCCACACTGAAGGGAAGATACAAGATGATAGGCACAGTTGGAGTAAAATTAAAAAAAAAAAAAAAAGTCAGGGCAGTTTAAACTCATTTGAGCATTGGTGGAGCACGCATGATGTAGAATTTTTTGAACTGCAAATTGCACCTTTAAAATGAAAAACTAAGTCAAAATGAAATAAAAAAAAAATTGCTGTAGCTTTAGTTATAGTTTTATTATAGCTATTGCTATACTCCCGCGCTAGCTATGTCTGTGTGTCTGTGTGTATTTTAGCTGCTGTTCACTCTCTGATGACCTCATAATAACCAGTAATTAAGATGTGCTGTCAAGCCACCGTGTACCGCAGCTCTCCTTTACACACAACTTCCCTTTTATGTCTTTTCCGTCTCTTGCCAAAATCCTAATTTGTGTACCTCGCTTATTCTCCGTTTCCCTACAGCACAATTGCACCTCGACGTCTGCTTCCTTTCATCTGTTTGGGGATTAAGACTGAGGCACACAAGGTGTTCAGAGTGCGAAACGCTATAATATATTCATGGTATTTGAAGGACAAAGAGGATGTCAGCTCTTTCACTGCACAACATGCCTGACACACATGCACACAAACACCGTGTGCTTCCCTAGGCTCATATCGTTTGCTGCCAAAGCTTATTCAGTACAAGCCGAAATTTCCTGGGGCTGTAACCTGTCCTTGACATCTTTTGCTTATTCAATTCTGCCCTTCTCCATATCAAGTCTTACGCTGTGCCTTGCTGAGCACAAAACAAGAGAAAATTCACAGGCCGAAATGACAAAAGGTCAGTTTTATTTTATTTTATTTTGGAGGATAAAACAAAAAATCCAAAGAAAAATATGTGAAGCACCTCCTGTATACTTATTAGAGCTGTTAACTCATTGATTAATTACAAAAAAAGTATTGTATAAATCATGCATTAAGGCAGATTAATCGCACTATTAATTTTGACTGCAGATGATCCTTTAGCTGACAGCGGATGGTTACGTTAAATGATAGCACATGTGTTTGAGCAGTAAACATGACTACATGCATTCAAGTAAAGCATTCAATAAATATTTGCGTATGACATTCAGAATATTTTATATCGGGGTCATTTTTTTTTTTCATTTAAAATTATGCAAGTAATTAACTGATTAGAAAAAGAGGATGATGATGAGTGTGTGCAGTGGATAAAAAAAATGTTGAAGATGTCCTCTCATAACATTAAATGTGGAAAGAATTAACACATATCAAGTGTTTTTCAAATTAGGTGGCCAAAGCAACTTTTAATTAAGTGATTAATCGTAATTAATCAAAATTCTAAGATGTGATTAATCTGATTTTTAAAAAATCAGTCATTTGACTGCTCTAATACTGATATTCCATGTTGGTCACCATGTACTGTAACTATTTATATCTATTACAATTGTCTTATCAAAGCCTATTTCTTTTCGTCTTCTCCTCATGTAGCCAATTTATATAACCAGATAATTAGAAAAAACCTACACCGTAAAAATACAGCTAAAAAAAAAAAAAAAAAGTTGGATGAACTCAAAATTTCAAGGTGTAATATACCGGTAGTTCTTTTTGTACAATATAAACCAAATGTTTGGGTCAACCACGTCAATCCTGACACACGCATGCTCACGCACACTCGCATACCTGCTGATACTGAACACAGGTTCCAGTGCAGTTGTGCCCTCTGGGGTCTGTGGCCCAATTACGAGCGCATGTCAGGTCTGTACTGCAGGCGTCAAACCTGCAGCAAAAATGCATAAAATTCACACTAACGCCATCGCATGTCAAAAATAACATTTCCATTTTTTTCACGTTACCTGCCATACGAGTTTAAATTGACTAAAAGCAAACATTTTCCTAGCTCCATTTTCCAGCTTCTGATTTGCAATATCGCGTGATATGTCTGTTGTTAGCACTCATTTGGCTTTTGGTGTGCTTGACAGTCTCACCAATCCCGGCAGAAGCTGTGGCAGAGAGGCACCGCTTGGATGTAGGAGCGGCGATGGGGATGAGGCCAGCGGGCGGCATCTGGGGAGCAGCGGTAGAAACATGACACACGCTTCAGGAAGCCTTCACACCTGAGCACAAATAGGGGACAGTTATTGTTCATGTCAGGTGTCCTCTTGGGATACATACAGATTTGTATGGTGGACAGACATTCATAAGGCACGTAATAGACAAACAAACATCCACAAGTGATGTGACTAGAAGAAAAAAAAGACACATTTGCTCTCTCTTTTTCTGTCAGCTAGCAAACTTACCATTTGAATAAAATTTTATCATTTAAATTACTTGTCTGTACGGTTTAGTGAATCGCCTTACCTTGAGAAGTGAAAAAAAAACTAACGGATACAGTTCATATTTATTTTTTTATATGACCCTAGGGCTGTGCAATTAATCGAAATTCAGTTACATTTTCAATTATTACACTCCACAATTACATAATCAGCATAATCGTGAAAAAAGATTATTAATACTAATTTTCAAGTTATTTGAATTTATACATTTGCACCTTTTTTAATTTTTTAAATAATGAATTTAATAAATAGTGTTTCATCCAAAAGGAACTTGTATAAATATCGTGTTCCAAATAATTTTATTTGTCTTCATATTTTTTATTTCTTTTTTACGTTTAAACATGTTCTTGTTTTATACCAAAAATAAATTTAAAAAAAAATCATCCTACTGCACAATGCACATGCTGCATTCCAACTTCAAGTTTTTGACAACATAAATAAATAAATAAATATTATTATAAATCTATATTATTGTAAATTTTGTTTGGTCCAAAAGGAACTTACATTATTATAGTATTTTCATTTTTTAAAATTGGTCTTAATATTTTTAAATTTGTAAACATGTTTTTGTTTTGCACCAAACAATAATTGATTGCAGCACAAGCTGCACTCCAATTTCAAGTTTTTGCCAACATAAATAAATAAATAAATAAATAAATAAATAAATAAATAAATAAATATTCTCTTTGGTTCAAACAGAACCTACATAATTATAATGTTTCTATTTTTTGGTCTTAATATTTTTAAATGCTTAAACATGTGCTTGCCTTGAACAGAAAGAAATAATCATTTGATCGTGATTTCAATTATTGCCAAAATAATCCTGATTATTATTTTTCCATAATCGAGCAGCCCTAAATTACATTGCATAAAAAATGGTTATATTGGATGAATGCGTGGAAGCTTACGCAGGACTCAGGGGCCCACACTTGTCCCAGGGTTCATTCTGATTGCTGGCAGAGGGAAAATGGGAGATGTCGCGTATGTCTTCCTGTGTGCAGCAACTATCTGTCAAACAGAGTACACACAGCCATCTGTCAGTCAAGGTGCCATTGCAGTCTCACTTGCAGTGTTTTTAATGAGCATAACAGGCAGTCACTCACTGTCTGCATAGAGCGTACATCTCCTCAGGTGAGGTTCTGGGCTGGGCTCGACCTTGTGCTTGCCATCTTGAAGACACACCCCCTCTGAGCTGATTCCACCAATCAGCACAGTTGTCCAATATGCGTATATCAACAGAAGAGCGCGCAAGAGGACGATCATGTCTATAACCACAAGGAGTTCAATGAATTGGAGAGTAGCTAACGTTCAATCTATAATAATATAATACTGTGTATGTAGCACGAGCTATACAGTATCATGCAGTCCACATCACAGATTTTTAGGCCTTTTGGAAGCTTTCTGATTACCGAAATTTATATCCCAATTTAGGGTAGGGTTGCCAACTTTCCCATCCCAAAATTATATATATATATATATGTAAACAAGCCAACTTTTTTTGCTTACTCCCGACAGCTCTTGCAAACTGCCTGTGCCGTTTACCTTGCGCCGGTTTCGTATTGTAACAGTGGAAATATGCCACCAGAAAAGCTCAGTTTGCGTTGCGGATGAACGGCGACCGCAGTTTTAGGCTAGTAGGACTACATTTCTTATGATTGTTATACACGGAAGGAGGAAGTAGTTCTAGTTCTGGTATGACGAAAACACGCCTGTTAGTGGTTAGATGTAGTTAGATTAGTTTTATGAATCACTATGACTGTGTGATGGACGTACACGTGGTCCAAACAACTTGCTTGCTGACTGGACTAAGACATAACCGGGTCTGGACCTCTGTAAAAGTTGGACAAAACAATGGGGCTGGCGAAATCAGCTGGGACTTGGGACACAAAGCTCAATAGACCCTTCTAGTGTGACGTCACGTTTAAGTGTGTCCCTTGCGGTGGAGGTCAGAGGGCGTCAATGCGAGTGAATTAGAAAACTATCAGTGTGACCTAGAAAATAGGTCAAACAGTTGATAAATCAGCGACCAATGCTATGGTGAACTTGTGCGCGGCCGACGGATGCTCTAATGGCTCATAGTGAGATGAGATCATTCTTTCGGCTGCCAGCAGTGGTTCTAAACCAGGCGGAAGAGAGTGAGGAGTGAAAGACGAGCACGGTGGCCAACGCGACTATGAGCGAAACTACGACGCAACTGCTTTGCATACACAAAAAGTACGAGGATATGCTCAGATCATTTTATATCAGGTATTTTTTCTCTTTTTCATATGCAGTTGGTCATAACATTAACCCTTGATTATAAATTCGAGGCAGACGTGGTAAATGTGCCAAAGCTATTATCTTTAGTGAACAATCATTCATATATTTTTGCATAACTATTCAAGTAATTTTGAACAAAAAGTTAACGATTTAACGCAATCATCACAATTAACACTAACTCGGGCTTGATTTCTTCTGAGGAATGTGTAGTAACGTGCGGTCTGTTTGTTAGCAGCTAGCAAGCTAAGATAGCTCAAACACTTCGCTATACAGCAAGACGAGTATATCCAGACACAAACGATTTAATGAATGACAATTTACACCATCAAAATCGAAAAGTGATCGATGTACTGTTTCAACCAAAAACAACATACCTTAGGCTTCCACGTCACCTTTGCCCTCAAACAAACGCCGTCTTTTTTTTTTTCTTTTTTTTTTTTGTAGCTAGCGGCTCCAAACGGCTGGTTTCAACGATTCGCAGTAATGTAGTGTCCTGCTCGAGACGTCTTTTGTGACAGTTGACATATTTCACACATATTAACGAAAACGCTCGCTGAAAATCAAAGTCTCTATTAGTGTTGTTCCGATACCGTGTTTTGGCCCCCGATAACGATTCCGATAGCCAGCTTTGCAGTATCGGCCGATGCCGATACCGTTTCGATACCTAAAGGTTTTGTTGTTGTTGTTTTTCTCAACATAAAAAGCTGTCCTGCCATTGGTTCAGAGCATTCAAGGGCCAATAAGATTTTTTAGATCGGCATGCAGTGATCATGTCACATATCAGTGAATGTCATGCACAAGCAAGACACAAGATGCTGCATCCAAAGTCCTATATTTGTGTCGGAAAATAATGGTATCGGCATATTTCATGTAAGTATTCACCGATACCGATACCACTGTTTTAATGCAATATCGGGGCCTCTGCCGATACCAGTATCGGTATCGGAACAAGTTTAGTCTCTATATTCATTTGTTATGGGATGTTTGCCCTCCGAGAGAGGCGCAGTGGGAGCTAAGCGGTGACGTCAGCTGGAAGGGTCAATATGTGACTGTCTCAATGATACAGGACGTTTCGTGTTTTCATTAGGTACATAATACTGTATATCTTTCACGTTATGTTAGCATTAAGCTTGTAGGCTTTCGTTAAATGAAATTCTATGGTAAGATTGAACATTTTAATGCTTAATTATTGTTTTATGCATTAGTTTCAAAATAAACCAACTGGGTGACACAAAATGAACAGCTTGAAGCTTATTTGGCTAACTTTGCTAATGAGAAAGTGAGAACAGGGGATAAGGAATATTGTACTTTGAAAAGTAGTCTTTTAATAAGTTTAAATGCATTCAAAGTGGGAGGGGTAAATCTATTACAAAATATTTTTTTGTATTGTCTATCTGTATCGCAAATTTTCATCTCTTATATTTGGGTCTGTAACATATGCCCCGTGACAAACAGGGGGTCACTGCAATAATCCATTTTACTCTCTCTCTCTATCCAAACATGGAAATAATTGCATCATTAATTTCTCTGCAAGCTGCCCGTGTTGTCCGCCCAGTAAAGAGTGGCTGAGACGTCCAGTAGGCTGTGCGCTCTGCATGTGGTGACCTAATAGCAGGGTGAGCCTAATTAGGTGGGACTGAGACACCGTGATCCGATGGATGACATGCGTAGTTGTGTATGTGTAATCTGACAAGCTGCTGCTCCATGCGTAGGCCGGAGAACGCGAATTAAACAAATCAACTGGCAGCATGGCCTCGGGACAAGTCTGACCCACGTTGATATTGCATATATAGTTCAAATATATTTGCTCAATTTGTATATTTCTGAGTGGAAGGAATTCAAATAATGGTTACATGTGATTTGGGCAAGTGCTTCCCCCCCAGGTGACACTGTCCCAATTGATAATGACGAGAAGAAGAAGAATGCTAATAATTAATGCCACTGCAATGTCGACAATGGCATCAATTACAATTATATCGTAACATAAAGCAAAATGCCTTGAAAAAAATGATTACAACTCAATCATTTTTCAAGAAAAAATAGATAAACTTTGCTGTCCCTTTTTTGAAAATTGAAAAGCTCTTGACATATTAGATACACATTTTATCATTTTAGTTGAATTATAGACAGTTTTTTAAGAGACTTTGGAGTACTTTTATTCTTTTCAGATATCCACTGAGGCACTACATCGTCACATGATCTTTGCTGTCGTATGAGCAACAAGTATTTCTTATAATTTAATATGATTTGAAAAATTACTTAGATATGTTTACCTGGTGTTTGTCGCAAAATATGTTCCACTGGATTAGGTCCGGAGTTTGTTTTGTTTTTTCTCTTCTTCAAATGGGTTTGCCGAGAATGATGATCCTGTCTCGAGCGCTCGTGCTGGCTGGGACTATGTGCTGCTTGTTTATGTCTGGCTTATTTGAAGAACATTTCACTCCCATCCATTCGGCAACTCTCTCTCTCTCTCTCTCTCTCTCTCTCTCTCTCTCTCTCTCTCTCTGTCTCTCTCTGTCTCTCTCTCGATCTCTCTCGCTCTCTCTCAAAGAGTGGGCTCCCTCCCCGTTAATCTCACAATGAAGACGTTTCCCAAATCCCCTCGTTGTCTTATTTCAGCACCACTTTGACTTTGATTTCAAGACCCAATCAAATCCCATTGGGATCATTCGCGAGTGGTGCTGAGTCACACTGGTCTTCCAATCCGCCTGTCTACACACTCATAAACACTAAGGTCATTCCTTTTCCCACATGACAAGGTTAAAGGAGGTATATGAGATTTAATACTGCATGCTAAGCTGATAACCGAGACCACAAATCTCTTGCTGAACTAAACCAAGTGACCTCGCCGCCAGAATGCGACATGTAGCAAAAGCCTTCCGGCTAGCCACCAGAGTTCACTTAAACCTATTGCACAGGATGGGTTTATTTTTGCCACCTGACCCCGAATACAGAGCTACATGCCTCAGGATGCACGTGGGTGATCAGCAAAGCTGTAACCTTGCCAACAATGCTGCGTGGTCTAAGGTGTAATCCCCAAAAGGCACTTGCTTATCCTTTCCTTTTTGAGAACATACAATTTAAACATCCTTTATGAGAGACCTTAATTGTGGATGAATGACAGCGTGTGGACATTATACCGCGTGTTTTTCCACGACTTGTGTTTATTAATGCTTGCGGGTTTTTAATCTCACCTCCACTTGGAGCCAGTGTGCCATCGTAATCCTTTGGTGCAGCAGCTCCCTTTCCTGCAGTGCCCTCCTAAAGCTTTCGGTCACAAAGGAGCAGATGGAGAGCATCTTGTGGCCTACATACGCCTCCTAAAACCAAAGATTGGGAAACGGGAGACATGCCTCGGACCTGATTAATTATAGCAACAAAATAGTGTCAAGAAGAGCGATAGAAGCCGTGAAATCACCACATAGTCCTAAAATATGAGCGCAAAGGTGAATATATTTTCCAGAAGATTTTCTTGACAAGTTTTTACATCAGCAAGAAGAGCAAGACATGTTCAACAAAAATTTGGGGTTATCTCATGTTTTTATTTGTTATAGTTGTCGCAAGAATGGTATTGCTGTAACGTGTCGTAAACTTACCAAGCTTATATGTAACATTATGAACATCATGCAAATCAACTTGCAATTGTAAATGGTTAGCTAGGATCCAATCATGAAACAGATTTGTTGACAATTGACATCATCCAAATTATGCATTTATATTGGTTTTGACACGCAAATATGTCATGTCCACTGCAATCAGTATAATTTGTGGACTGACCAATAGTATAGATTTTTGAAAACTTATAAAATTTGCCAATTTGTGACTTATGAGGAATCAGCCTGACACCAGCGTTATGCGTGTTCTTCACTTGAGTGGATGTTGTGAAGGGGTTTTTCTTCACCATGGAAAGGATTCTGTGATCATCCACCACTGTTGTCTTCCATGGATGTCCAGGCATTCTGGAGTTCACAAGCTCACCAATGAATTTTGCTTTTCTCACATTGTGTTGATTTGGCCACTCTTAACATTTCTGCTCTCTCTTTGATGTTTTTTTATTTTATTTTTTTGTAGCCTTCTGAGTCAATTGTCCAATTACTTTTGGTCCCCTGAAAAAGAGACAGACACATTTTAAAGAGCTGTAATTCCTAAACCCTTGCTCCAATTTGGATGTCAATACTCTCAAATTAAAGCCGAGTCTGCACTCTAATTCTCTCCATCCATCCATTTTCTGAACCACTTACTCTTCACAAGGGTCGCGCGGGGTGCTGGAGCCTTTCTCAGTTGGCTATGGGCAGTAGGCGGGGTACACCCTGAACTGGTCATCAGCCAATCGCAGGGCACATAGAGACGAACAACCATCCACACACACAAGCACACCTAGGGACAATTCCGAGTGCCCAATCAACCTGCCATGCATGTCTTTGGAATGTGGGAGGAGACTGGAGTACCCGGGGAGAACATGCAAACTCCAACCAGGAAGGCCAGAGCCTGGACTCGAACCCGAGTCCTCGGTACTGGGAGGCGGACGTGCTAACCACTCAACCACCGTGCCGCCCCACTTTAACTCTATATTGATTATATGATTGTATCCTGAATATGTTTTTGTCACCAGCTAAAATAAAACTTGTGTCACAGTCCAAATATTCATATCATATCATATCATATCATATCATATCATATCATATCATATCATATCATATCATATATCATCGTTGCTGAAACAACACTACATGTTGGTCTAAGACATTTGTAGAAATGACTATAATAGTGAGTTAAGAAAGTAAGGCATCATCCCAGCATATACTGGGTAAATATACTGTAGAACAACAAGAATATTTTGTTCAGAAATATTGTGTTTCTCATTCTTCATAATATCACACACTGCCAGACATGTCCTCCACTTCCACCTAAGCAGATAAATGGCACTGAGGAGAATAGGTCAGTGGAACGTATCAGAGACATACCAAATGGTGGATACTGCATGAATGTCTGTCATTTAGTGAGTCAACAAAGATGGGTGGCAATGTTTGCCAGCTGAGGGCCAGCCGGTGGCTCCAAGGTAGGCCTTGATCCAACTCTGTTAAACGAGAACGACAGCAAGGGTACACATGGAGCAGCGATGGCCTGCTTTGTCCTCCCTCTCTCTGTTCCCTGAATAGCTCTTGCACAAAGGATATCGTTATTTCTCCTCTAATTACCAGATGGTGAACTGTTTGTCTGCCCCCCGCTCCTCTGCTCTAACCCTCAGAAATAAAGTGGCGCTGACCCTGTGCAGTTATGAAACAGTCTGCTGGGACAAAGTGGTCATTCCTTTCTGATTCTGTTGTTCCACTGAAATCTGTGAGATAAACCTTAAAGTACTTCTCCACTGAGACCATTGTGTTGTCTAATCTCATTTGGATTTAATAGGATTGGACTGATCATTTTCAAGTTAGTCTATGACAGGAAACTTAAACATACAAGAACCCTTACAAATAACATATACATATATATATATATATATATATATATATATATATATATATATATATATATATATATATATATATATATATATATATATATATATGAGGGCTGTCAAAGTTAAAGCGTTAATAGATTAATAGATTAATTAATCACAGAAAATTACACATTAATACGCATTAATCACGCAGATTAATCGCATGAATTTTTTTTGCCCGCACTTGAGCCTTGAACGTAACTGAGGATGGTTACATTGAAGGCTGCGCAGGTCAGTGATTAGGTCAATGCACGGAATTTTCCTACTCCTGTTGTTCCAAAATGAGCCAAAATGACTCCAGTTGGTGTGCTCGGTGGTAAATTTTGCTCTCTCTCTCTCTCTCTCCTCTCTCTCTCTCTCTCTCTCTCTCTCTCTCTCTCTCTCTCTCTCTCTCTCTCTCTCTATATATATATATATATATATATATATATATATATATATATATATATATATATATATATATATATGTATTGTCCTGCGATTGGAGGGTGTACCCCGCCTAAATAGAAATACAGTATTTATTTGTTTGGAGGCTGGTTTCAATGCTGGAATCTACAATATGATGCACATATTGGACTTTATAGTACTATACACAAAGTCATCATGGATTAAAATTAGCTTAACCGTGGACCTAGTGAAAATAAGCAGTATACAAAATCCATGGAAATATTCTAGAGTGGGGATAGATATTATATATATATATATATATATATATATATATATATATATATATATATATATATATATATATATATATATATATATATATAATATCTATATCTATCTATATCTATCTATATATATATATATATATATATATATATATATATATATATATATATATATATATATATATATATATATATATATATGTATTGTGTTGCGATTGGAGGGTGTACCCCGCCTAAGGCCCAAAGCTAGCTGAGATAGGCTCCAGCAGCCTCCGCGACCCTTGTGAGGAATAAGCGGCCAAGAAAATGTATATATATATATACAGTATGTATATATATATATATATATATATATATATATATATATATATATATATATATATATATATATATATACAGTATGTATATATATATATATATATATATATATATATATATATATATATATATATATATATATATATATATATATATATATATATATATATATTAATGCTGTCAATCAATTAAAATTTTTAATCTGATTAATCACACTTTTTAATTTTGATTAATCACGATTAATCAGCTAAATTACTTGTGTAATATAAAATACAAAATACCGTAATATTTTGACATTAATGCATTTTATTATCTGAATGTCATTTGCAAACATGTACGCAATTGCATGCATGCGTGTATAGCTCAAAACATAACAGCATCATATCAATTGGGTGCAATTCAGCAATTATTAATTAATTAAATGCAAATTACTTTTGTTTTATCTAAATTCCCGTTGGGATGTTTTTTAAAGCAAAATTTACCACCGAGCACACCAACTGGAGTCACCCCGCTCATTTTGGAACAACAGGCGTAGGAAATGGCGTGCATTGACCTAATCACTGACCTGCGCAGCCTTCAATGTAACCATCCGCAGTTACGTTCAAGGCTCAAGTGCGGGCAAAAAAAATTCATGCGATTAATCTGCGTTAATACGTGATTAATGCGTATTAATGTGTAATTTTCTGTGATTAATTAATCTATTAACGCTTTAACTTTGACAGCCCTAATATATATATATATATATATATATATATAAACATCACAGAACATAAACAGAGCACCAGCTTCTGTTTAGTACTCTGAATATTATTTTTGTTTTACCTTTGAACTCCAAGTGACTGTTGCAAACACACTAATGGCGGTTATGGTGTTCCCACATAACTCCAACGCACCTTCAACTATACGACTTACTGGCTTAGTTAAAAGGTAAGGCACTGTAATTAGTAACACACACAGTTTTGGTAATGTTTTATGCTTTTTTACTGTAGGCTATACTGTCATTCTAATGTAAGCTCGGCACAGTGTTCCCTCGCTATAATGCGGTTCACTTTTCGTGCAGTATTGCGTTTTGTTTTTCAGTGCAATTCTGCATGCATTTTTTTTTTACAGTAATATAACTATTATATAAAATTTATGAAGGTTTAAACATTGAGAATGTTTAAACAAGAGAGAAATGTGAGAAAAAGTAAATGCCTCGATGAGAAAAGTATATAAACTGTGTGGTGAGGGGTTTTAGAGCCTTAAAACATTCATAGTAAATTTGAAGCATGAAGCTAGCTACTTCGCGGATTTCATTTATTGCAGGTATTTTTTTGGAACCTAACCCTAGCGGAAAACGAGGGACCACTGTATATTGTTTTATGGAGCATGTACGTATACGAAGTTGTCAATCGATCGGCATGATTATAGTAAGATAACAGTTAAGTGTCTACGGAATCATGCTGCATGCGGGAAAGTGTCCGCCATTAGAGAGTCTGCAATAAGTCACAATGGACTTCATCCATCCATCCATCCATCCATCCATCCATCCATCCATCCATCCATCCATCCATCCATCCATCCAAGGGTCGCAGGGGTGCTGGAGCCTATCCCAGCTGGCTTCGGGCAGTAGGCGGGGTACACCCTGAACTGGTTGCCAGCCAATCCAGGAGAACCAATAACATTTAGAAGAAAAACTTTACCATTTATTTAAGGTAATAAATCAATGTTGCAGTTGGTGCAATTAATGACTTTTGTAGAAGAAGAGTCAAAATGTTACAAGGAGGGTGACGGCATTTTGATTTTAAACAACCTTCTTGGAACGTCTTTCCCAGCAATCTATGGGTTGATAGCCTATGAAGTGATTGATCAGGGCTTTCAACATCCTGAATTTAAAACAAACAAACAAACAAACTAACTAACTAACTAACTAACTAACTAACTAACTAACTAACTAACTAACTAACTAACTAACTAACTAACTAACTAACTAACTAACACCTGCAGCACCTCATCTGTGTTTTATAGCCAAAACTGTCAAAGGTCCCTGTGCTGCCTGCCTGCTGTTCCATCAGGTCTCGAACTACATGACAGTGTGGTCAGAGAGAAGTTATATTGATGGAGGATGGATACATGAAATAACATTCTGATTGAAGTCGAGATGCACTGATCTCGTCACTCGCCTTCTGAGATGACAGCTGTTTGGCACTTTGGTGATGTTGTTGTGTACTCTTGCCGGACTCTTTGTATCCTTGTAATAGGCTTAGTTTTGTGTATTGTGTGTGTTCGAAAGACTTTTCATCTACTGGTTGGTTCTTGCCAAGTCTGCTTTGAGGCTGCATCCAATTACCATTCATACCAAAGACTAAAACACTGGCACACACACACGCACACGCACGCACACACAAACAGGCCCCCAAGGTCTTCTTCTCTCGGGACAATTTTTTGGCCTTTTGTTCTCTGTATCTCTTTATTGACTGTTTTTCCCCCTGCTGCTTTGGCATAGAAAAAAGAAAAATACAACAAAAGCTGTGTCATTTTTTTTTTGTTTGTCTCCATTCTGTTGTGTGTCATTCTGTTCTTTCACAAATCAACTGATGCCATTCACGGAGGGCAACAATACCTTCATGCTTGAAAGGCCCTGCTTAAAAACAGCATCACTGAAGAAAAAAAAAGAAAAAAACGGGAAAAAAAACTAAATAAATAAAAATGCAGATTTGCAGTCTATTCTCTCTAGATTTCTCTATCGAAGACTTTTCTATAGAAGTTGAATCTCTTATTCAGGAGGAGCAGTGTGGTTTTCATCTCGGCCGTGGGACAGTGGACCATAGGGTCCTCAAGTGTGCTTGGGAGTTTGCCCAAACAGTCTACTTATGTTTTGTAGGCTACGAAAGAGTCAAATTACCAATTGCCTTTCAAATATACACACTGGGCCTTGTGATAAGCAGTAGATAATGGATAGATGGAGGAAAGACACTTTTATTGACTGGATTGCTAGTAGTAGTCTAAGTCAATTTCTAACACAGTGATTCCAAATTTTTGTTGTAACAAGGAACTTATCACCACCAAAAAAAAAAATGTCACAAAGACTTAGATAAGGGCAGCATGGTGCGTAAGTGGTTAGCATGTCTGCCTCCCAATTCTGAGGACTCGGGTTTCGAGTCCAGGCTTCGGCTTTCCTGGGTGGAGTTTGCATGTTCTCCCCGTGCCCGCGTGGGTCTTCTCCGAGTCCTCCGGTCTCCTCCCACATTCCAAAGACATGCATGGCAGGTTAATTGGGCGCACTGAATTGTCCCTAGGTGTGCGTATCAGAGTGGATGGTTGTTCGTCTCTGTGTGCCCTGCGGTTGGCTGGCAACCAGTCCAGGGTGTCCACTGCCTACTGCCCAAAGCCAGCTGAGATAGGCTCCAGCTCGCCCCGCGACCCTTGTGAGGAATAAGCGGTCAAGAAAATGGATGGATGGATGGATGGACTTGATAAGGACAAATACACATTTTAATTGCACATTCTGCCATCTAGTGTATGGACATTCAAATGTCTGCCTGTATGTCACTATTCACCACTGGCATACAATAGATAGACCATAATTACAATTCATTTGGTGTAAATATATATATATATATATTAATTGTTTTTGGAACAATTGCCGTATGAGAAATTGGGTATTTCCTACAACATAAGTGTAAAAGCATATGTATTGAGACACATTGATGGCTGGGCAGTGCATTCTCTACCTAATAAAATCAAGCTCAAGTTACAGATCTTTTTTTTTTTTTTTTTTCTTTCTTGGTTGAAAATGCTTTAATGTTTGCCTCTAACCTCTAATGCCCAGGTGCGATTCAGTGAGTGTGTAAATCCATCCATGTGCATTTTGTGTTTTTGAGCTCCGGTCAGAGTGTATAGCAATCCTCTTATGGTGTTCCTTCTCCATGGAGGCAGGCAAGAAGGCTGTTATCCATTGCTGAGGAGGATTTAAGGACATCCTGCTGGGTGCATGGGTGCTGGGTCTGCGGGCTGCCAGCATGAGAGGTGCTTCTGACTCTGAACGAGACGCGTGTGTGGAAATCAGGATTACACACAATGTCCGTCCGCTGTGTGCCGTCCTACTCTCAGAAAGAATGGGGGCAATACACAAGATACAAACTACAAATGAAACTGTGAGGTCAGTTATCGATGACTACAAACATCCTCGTAGAATGACGCTGCATCCTTATAAGTTAACGCCACAGTCCTGTTGTAATACAACCGCCAACCACAAGGAGGTCATAGTGGCTTACCAATGAAGGCTTGCGTACACACGCACCCATTGGCGCACACACATCCTGACACAGTTGGTGAGACTGTAAAACCATCAACAAACCTGACACAAACCAAAACAGAACATTCATGGGATTTAACATTCAAATGTGTTGAATTTGCTTGGGATCCCATAGTATTTGAGGATAAAATTTCAAAACGGTCATATCAGTCAGCGGAAAATAAAGTATATCAACGAAGCTGAGCAGTTGTCACTCAAAAGGATTACCCGAGCATTGCGTAAGCGGATATGACAGCGCCATCGTCTCTTCTGCGCTCAGAAGCTGCTCAGCACAAGCAATTCATTCCACAATGAGGCCATTGTGAAACTCAATTAAATGCTTCCCTTTGGGCCCAACTTCCACCTGCACTTGGCTTTTTACGCCTCTGGTGCCACAGCACTAATCTGCCGCCTCATTTGTCCTCTGGAGTGAAGCCCAAGCACGGGTTTTGTAGGTTTTGATGGAGCTGAAAGGCAAAACGGTTTTGTGTGGCTGCAAGTCGGGGTCGATGGTGCCGTGAAGGTGTGTGTGTGTGTTGGGGTTTGCACAGCTTGCCTACAGGCCACAAAACAAAGCCCCAATGTCAACACAGAAATGGTCTGGCTCCTTCACTGCCAACCAGATGGCCCTCATAGCTCCATTTAATCTGACACACAACAGCATGCTTAATGGATCGTTTTCCTGGCTACATCTCGGAGCACATTCTGTCAAATTCAAGGTTCATTTACTTTTCACTTAGCCCACGTTTGCTTTTATAGAGTCCGATTTTTTTTTTAAATAATTTATTTGTATGGTAGACTACTATCTACAGGTCTTATCCCACCACTTGCTTTACTGTTGTTTTAGTCATTTTGACGACAGTAGTACAGGAGGGAAGAGACAGTATTAGCAATAACATGAAATGATTCATTAGGATTCACTCTAATTTGCTTTTTGCCACAACTTTACATTGTCAAAAAACTGCTTTATATTTTTTATTTATATACATTGATTAGATTTTTTTGTGTTCTATCTGCACCCCCACTAGTCCAACCATGACATTCTGATTAATATTTCATTTCTGGAATATGAATTCAGTAGAAAAATCCACCTGTTTTTATTCATCTCAGCATTGGCGGCCATTTTTCCACTGAAAATGACATCATAGTGCTTAAGGGCTCAGGTAACGACCAATCAGGGCTCACCTGTTTGCTGGGTTTGGTCATGTGACGTTCGCAAGCTGATCCCTCGGTATTGTGATGACATTTTCAATTGACAGCAACAGTGGCAAAATGGCCGCTCTCGCTTAGTTGGATAAAAACGGGTGGATTTTGCCGCTTAATTCAATTTCCAGAGACACAATATTTGTCGTGTTTTGGGTTGGGTTTTGGTTAGTTTTGTTTCTATAATGATGTAGGTTGAGTTGGTCTGGTTTTTGTTTGGTTTTGTTGTCATGCTTCCTTTTGTTTTTGTCATGATCTGTTTTCCTGATGTCTCACTTTTGTCTCTCAAGTGTAATTTCGCCCACGTGTGCTTATCTTCCCTCCCCCTAGTATTAGCCAATCAGTTCCCTCAGCCACGTGTGTCTTGTCCACGTGTGTCTCATGGTCTAATTAGTGAGTGTATATTTAGCTTCTTGGTTTCGTGCAGTATGTGTGTCTGTTGTCGTTACCAATGTACATCCTGCTGTCGCCATGTCATGTTGCCTGTCTAATGTCTAGTTTATCACTTTGATTATGGACTTTGTTGTTTTTGTTTTGCCTGTTAGTGGCATGATCACCACCTTGTTTTAATTAAAAATCCCTTTGGACTTAATCTATGCTTGCCTGCCATCTGAACACTTTATGGCAGTATTGGCAGTGTGGTATCACAATGAACTGAATGTTATGTTATCATTGTGCAGGAAATGCATTTAGAGGTCATTTAAAGACTCCATGTGGCTAATCTATTTATTTGCCTTCTGGAAGGGTCAGATGGGCCTGAAAAGCTGGTGACAATATGTTATATAAAATCTGTGTGAAAGACCTAATCCCCCCCCAAAAAAAGCCATTATGTAAGAGCGATGACCTCCATCTGTTCTTTTAGTAGCCACAAAATAAAAGTATTGGGGCATCATGCTGTTACACCTGTCATGATCTGTTTATGTTATTGAGATATTTACTTTTGTTTCATGTTACATATTGTTTTATCGTGTTCCATGTTAATAAGCTGTTGTACTTGTTGGTTTTTGCTTCTTGTCATGGCAGTCTCTTGTCTACCAATCAGCCACTCCAGCCACTTGTGTCCTGTCTCATCTCTTTGTATTTATTTAGTTCCCTGTTTTCTGTCAGCCTGAGTCGGTTCATTGTTTCTGTACATTGCTGTCAGTGGTCTTTTAACGTTTGTCATGTCATGCTTCCTGTATGATGTTTTTGTTTTTCTGTGTTTTTTGATGCTCTGAATTCTGTCATGTGTGAAGATTCCTGTAGCAAAACGCTGGAAGACCAAAGCACAGGGAGGGAAAAAGGGAAACGAGTTTCACATAAAACAACGACAACAACAACAACAACAACAACAACAACAAATGTGGAATCAAAAACCATTAACAAAGTCTAAACCCGGAGTCTTCAACTCTGGTCCTCAAGAGGCCCATATCCAGCCTGTTTTTCACATTTCCCTCCTCCAGCACACCTGAATCAAATGATCATCTCATCAACAAGCTGTGCAGAAGAAGAGAAATCAAAATTAACAAATTAATCTGTCTGTCTGTCTGTCTGTCCGTCTATCTATCTATCTATCTATCTATCTATCTATCTATCTATCTATCTATCTATCTATCTATCTATCTATCTATCTATCTATCTATCTATCTATCTATCTATCTATCTCGTGTCACTATCTATGGTGCTGAATTGAGCCAGTTTACACGCAGCCTGATGGAGCAAACGTGAACTAAAACAACAGGGACGTGATGACGCATCATCGTGCACGTTGCGTGAAGCTCCAATGATGTGATGAGAGCGTGAGCCTTTAGACTGGAGGAGGGGGAAGAAGAAGAGGAGGGGCGAGAGGGAATCCCAGAAAGGAGTGACACAAATATCGCGTTGGTGCTGCAGCTCCAGCTTCCCCGGTTTTACTGAAAGTGAAGATGGAAGACTGAAGGGGGAAATAGTGTTTTTATCGAGAAGAACGTTAGCCTATGTGTGAGGCCGACCGAGGAGCTCCGGGATGAGTAAGCGGCTCTCCGCTGCCCTTCTGCGGGACGTCAAATCGGCATTTGGCCCAGCTCGTTTTCCAAGTCGCAATTCTCGCGTGGAAATAAGCTCGCGTTTCTTGTGGGCGCTGTTGTGACACAGCAGGACGTAAGTCAAGACCAGGTTAGTCCTCCTAAAGTGGAGTCACAACTCCCTCCAGAACCGTATCCAGACGTTCTCACCTCTGACGGGTTGTCAAGGATGCTCGGACAGAAAACTGCGCGACTGTCAACAGTGAGGTTTCGCTTGGTGGCTTGTTTTTAGTGACATACATTGTAAAGCAGACACAATGGAGCCGCTTGACATTTGTGTCATGACATGCTCCTCCTCGACGTGACACCGGACCCTACAGCTCAAGACTTTGCTGCTTCTTTTGCAGTTCGGCTGGAAGCTGAAGTCCTGTTCGGTCCAATCACAGAACAGAGGGAGCTGATTATTTTATTGCCATTGCACTTGATGAAGACATGGATGACTCGGGCATTATACGACGCCGGAGGCTGCAGGTGAGCTCATGCTGGACATCGCCTCTCTCTGTGGTGTGATCCTCCATGCATTATTGCGTACTGTATAGGTTCCCCATCCTATTTGGCAGCATTTTTTTTTGTTTTTTAATAATACATATACATAAAAATGTTGCTGTTGTTGTTTCCGTGAAATACTGTAGTAGCTCAACTTTTATTTCCAGCAGCAGTTTATTATGACATAGATAATCATGACATTACTAAATAAAATATAATTTAGTACTATAACAGTTATAATAAATGTATTATTCATATACAATCTATAATTATAACAATGAAAAAATGTGGCTCTATATCTGTATGTATGTATGTATGTATGTATATTATGGCTGGGTATTGCCTGTCTGTCTGTCTATCTATCTATCTATCTATCTATAATTCACATTAATAACAAATAATAATTAAAGCACACCATTATTTTGACCATATAAATACACTGACATGGTGTAGTAGTCGCTCAAATTTTATTTCCTTCATACAGTACAGAATAGCTTATGAGCAATATAATTATCATTTCTACAGTGCAGTTTCTTAATGATAACAGTGACTAATTGCCTAAGATATATTGTATGATAATACCAAATAATAAACACTCGATTATTCTGAAGCACATTAAAAGCAACACAAAAAAGTTCAAATTCAAGTTCAAAAGTTCACCCAAATTCAATCCAAAAGTTAAATTAATTTTAATATTAGGGGTGCACCAATCGATCGGCCGGCCGATTTATCGGCCCCGATTTCCTTAACTTTGTGTGATCGGTGATCAGTCGATCCCTTAAGAATAAACCGATCTTTTCCACCGAGCTCATCTTTCTCCCTAGAGTTCTGCATGAAAAATTCAGCCATTGTCCTCTTTTATTTGAGAGAACTGCTACATGTGCAGTTAAAACAATATGATTATTTCACAGATATTTTTCAATATTTTTTCAATAAAACAAGATTGGAACACTGAAGGTTTATGCTAACCTGGCAATTGCCAGATGGATAGGCGCTTCACGCAAGTGAGTTCTCCGCAATATTCATCTGGTACCTCTCCACAGTAATTTGGTGGGTAAAGCCGGGACATTCTTTACAATAATTCGAGCCGATTGGACGATGCGTCATTCTACACAATTGTGTTAACCAATCACAGCCATGGGTGAACATTCCGCCTTCGTTCTTGCCGAAGGGGGGTAAAAGCATGAACATCTTACCAGCTAGAAATGCACAAAGCGCCTCTCGCTGTTCAACATTCAACAAGGAAACAGTGAGTAATTCTGCGAGAGCAGAACTAATTGTAGCGTCCATTCGTCCATGTTGGATTTGTTTGTTAGCTCCGGCGTCGGCGCTGGCTTCCTGGTTTCGTCACAGTTGCATATCCCACCTCCAAACACAATGTTGCTCTGTGATTGATCCAAACCACCAGTGATTCGGATCGGCAGAAATCAACGGGAGCGGTACAAGATGTATTCTCCGGGGTTTGTGAACTCACAAATAGCGCAGGAATTCATCTTGCGAGAGCAAGGTTAGGTGTATGCTGCATGTTGTGAAAAAAATCGGGATCAGCAAATATCGCGATCGGCAGGTCAGACTTTTTAAAAGATCAGGGATCGTGATCTGCCGGAAAAATGTGATCAGTCCACCCCTAATTAAGATTAGGGGTAGACCGATTATTGACTGGGCTGATTATCGTGCCGATATTCGGTGTTTTGAAAAATATCGACATTGGCCTTTCTATACAAAACCGAAGGCAATAAAGCCGGTATCTCACTGAGCAGTGAATGCTTGTGAACATCGCAAATTTTGGGTATTCATCACACTTTGTAATATGTTCACAGTTTTGACTTGTCACAAAAACATTTCAAACATATTCAGGCAGTTTTTTCACTGTCTGTGAAGAGCTTTTGAAACCTGAAAGCTGGTGAAAACCCAAAATGGGCTACATCCACATGCATTTGTTGCTCAGTTAGATACAGGGAACTTTTCAGTTATGGATTTTTTTAAATTTCTACTTTATAAAAGGTGATGCTGAGACTGAGAACTCCCTACACTTGTTTATAAAAATTAAAAAATAATATCTACCTATCTACCTACTAGGGCTGGGAATCTTTGACTGTCTCAAGATTCAATTCAATTACAATTTTTGGGTCTACGATTTGATTCAGAATCGATTTTCGATTCTTGATTCAAACTATTTTCGATTCAAAATTATTTGATTGACAAATGATTTCTGCTTCAATTTACAGATATGCACAACATTGTCACGATCTACTCCAGTCTGCTTTGCAAGACAATATGACAAATAGAGACATTAAAGTGTCTTTTTTTTGTTTAAACATTTATTAATTTTGTATTGTAAGTGCCTTTTTCCACAAAAACAGCATGTGGGCTACAACTGCCTTTTCCCCTTCTTCTTCATTTCTAATTTAAATAAAATCGATTTTTGGATATTAAAGCAGGTATATGGAAGATTTAAAATTTCAAATCGCTACTGCCACCTGTGGCCGAAAACAAACTGCACGCTCGTACACGCTGCGCGCACTCGTACATGCACGACCTCAATACTGAAGACTGGGCTCTTCATATCCAATTAAACTATGTTTTCAGAGGTAAGAAGTTTTATAATGTTATACAAAGCTGGCCACTTCACGGGATGAGACTCTTGATCCCCACTAAACAATCGATGTCGACGGGACGTGCAGATCATATTGCTTTAGTCGGTCGAAGTCCAGTCCTGTGCTGTACTCCAAAACGATATGCAAATTATGTCAATTAATTGGACCTCATCCCGATGTTAATATGCAGTTACATATTGTCGTTACCCCGCTCGACGGACGTCAACCTGATTCTAGTCATTATTAGTGTATGTCGTCCCCAGGCTAGCGTCATTGTGCATGAGCCGAAAGGTGGGCTGTCAGTTATGGAAATTGACGATTGTGAAATGTGAATGTTATCGCCATTCAGTGTACCGTTCACATTCCGTTAGCATAATGTAGCTACAATAGGCTGTTTTCGCGGAGGAAAATAAGGCGACATTTAGCCTGATTGAAACGTCGCGGAATGGAACGTCTGTTCTTCATAAAGTCATTCTGTTCTATTACATTCAACTTTGCCGCCCCTTTCACGCTAAATGTTGCCGTCCACCTCACTTTCACCCCAATAGTTACGACCGAGAAGTGATCGATCTTGAGGTTACTGCTATTTGAAAACAACACATTTTCTTCTCAATGTCAAGATACTCGCTTCTTACCTTTTCGAGTAGAAAGAAAGCCAGCTGTGAATCACTTTTCTAATCCAAGTCCGATCTCAACTCTCTCCACCGCTGAAATATCAAACCAATGTTCACTCTCGTTCTTGCCCGGCGTCGGTCACTATCAAGTTTTGATTTTTTTTTTTTCGTGGCACTTGACATTGTTTTCTTTTTTTTTTAAGCAGCCTTCCGCGGAGTAACAGCGGGTGTCTGGGGCAGAGAAAATCTGTACTAGTTCCGTCTTCGCGACTACAGGAAACAACTGACGAGAACGTGCATGACGTCACATCCCGCAGACAGAGGGCGGGAAATTCGAAGGATTCGGACCGGACGCTTCCTAAATAATATTGGCCAGAGGCTTGTAGGAGTACAAATTGTGAACAGCTAAGATGTTGATCTACTAATTAGAATATGTTTCAGTCATAAATGGTCAAATAAAAAGGCTATTGTTAAGATATTTTTTTGGGAAATCCTCCATATAGTAGCTTTAAATATCGATTCGATTCGATTAATAAAAGAGAATCTTGATTCTTTTATGAATCGATGTTTTGGCACACCCCTGCAACTTACCTATATTAAGAAATTCTATTGACATTTTGGAAAACTTTATTTGCAGTAGAAAACTTTAGAGAGCTATTTACTTGCTTCTTTTTTAATTTAGCTTAACACATACTGATGACCCTTGAACCTCCCTACAATTTCTGTTTTAGTTTTTAAACAAAGCTATCTTTTATATGTTTAAAATTAAAATAAAAAGTTTTTATTTATTTTATTTTTTTTTTATGCTAATATTTTCTCTTTTACTGCAAGTGATTATCGGCTTGAAATATTGGTTATCGGCCTCATTGACTAATGATAATCAGTAGGGGTGTGAATTGCCTAGTACCTGACGATTCGATTCGTATCACGATTCACAGGTCACGATTCGATTCGATACCGATTAATCCCGATACGAATTTATAAGTCGATTGTTGCGATTTTTTTTCATTCAAATTTAGAAAATACTAATCAGTAAGCTTGTAGAGTGTAAGATTTATATGAAAATGTATCATTTATTTATCTGAAATTTCAGTCTTATAGAGGTTGTAATCTGTTTCATGTTTGAACAGCATTAAAATAAAATATTAAGGCTTAATGTTACGTTCATATAACATTCTTCCATGCTCAAGGTGTGAATCCTAACCCGAAGTCAGACGTTTTGTTGAATATTTTTCCATTAAAAATGGAAGTTTAAAAATCGATTCACACATACACACACAAAAAAAAAAAGGCAATGATGATAAGACGTTGAATCGGTAAGACTACCGAATGAACAATTCTGAGCTCTTTAAAAAAAAAAAAAAAAAAAAAAAAACGATTTTTTTCTAATTGAATCGATTCGAGAATCGTGCGATGTAGTATCGCGATATATCGCCGAATCGATTTTTTTTAACACCCCTAATAATCAGTATCGTTATCAGCCCTGAAAAAAAACATATCTGTCTATCACTAATTAATGGTACATTTATTGCTTAACTTGCTATTAGTGCCCCTACCCTGATGGACACTAGAAGACAGGGGGCATGGGGTTGTTCAAGGTACGTTTTCTTTAGCCTGTCATTGTTGCTGTGAGGTTCTCCTGCCCTATAGTAGGATCATGAGTAGGCTTAGAATAGCTTATATAGGCCAATAGTGTGTTTGACAAAATGTTATAAATGAATTGTACCCCGTGTGTTCTGATTCAGACCACTGCGCTCATCCGATATGAAGCTTTCTGCTTAATCACGGGTCATAGACCCCCCTACCCACCCCCAATCTCTGCATGATTCAGTCAAGTGTACTGAGCAGAGATGAGCAGCCTGCCGGGCGGAGTGCAGCCTCGTGTGCGCATGCGATGTGCGCTTCTCGGTTTGCATTTATTTCCATTTATTCATTCAGTTAGCAACGTGTCAACCACAACATTAACATTGCTAGCAAAGGCTTGAAATTGTACTTTGAACCTGGTTAGTGGCAAATTGACCCCTATTACAAAAGAGAGAGGATGGAGAGAATAGAAAGGTATCAAGGAAGGATTAGTGCTGAAGTGTGCTGATGGTTTCATGTCTCATTATCCCCACGAGTGAGCCCCTCGCTGTGCTGCCATGATGTATAACGAGCTGCGAGGGAATTTATCATCATAGTGTCATGGCTCACAAAATTCATTTCTTCGTGATGCAATGATCGTCTGGCTAATTTCTGCATGTATAGGAGAAGATGTGTAAGGTTGACTTTCAGCTCTTGTGGCGCCTGTGTCTACCCTGCGTGTGCGTGCAGTGTAAAATTGTGTGGTGACATCTGATTGGCTGCCTTGTCATTCCCTTGGGTCTCATCAACCCAACTCTCATGCGCTCTCTTTCTCTTTCAAATGCACATTTCTTTGTGCACCATATGGTGACATATCCCACTCCCCTGCAGTTAGATGTCAGGGGTCACATATCCATAATGCATTGCCTCAAAATGACTAAAATGAATTTAGGGTCATGCCTCGCTGTGTTGGCACTCATTGACGTTACACTGTGACTAAACAGTTAGGACAGTGCACAATCTAATTAAATCTGAAATGCATGTGAGAATACAGACGAGAAATGTGCTGTCAGTTTCCATGAATGTATTCCTGAGGGTGGTAACCTCCAAGCATTACACCACGGGTAATTCATGACCTTTTTCCACAGCAGTCATTTTGACATAGTAAAACAGTAAGCAGTAGGACAGATAAAGTTAGCAGGGTAACCCAGAAATCACAAACCCGAAAACTAATTATTATAATGTTTCAGTGGATCCCCAAAACACAAACAGATAAGTCGGTTTACAAAAATATTTATTAACACCAAACCTAAGCACACAGGAAAAAGTCCAACGAAAAGCTTGCAATGGCAAGAGAAAAAGGCAATAACAAAATGCGCGCGCAATAATACGTGGAACCGTAAACACACTTGAGCCAATCCAAAAGGGCAACAAGGCAAAGTACAACAAAAATCTTCAAGAACTTACAAGAAACAAGACAGGAAGGCAAGAATTAGGTCGCAAAACGAGGTCTAGGAGTCGAGGCTATCTTGGACTGAGGCATGAGCAAGCGAATAGTCCGACAAAAGACAGGAATCAGAAGCAACCTCTTAAATATACAGGACAAAATTGATGATAAGCAGCAGCTGTGTAGAGTCTCATGGGCTCCACCGCAGATCAGGCTCAAACTGGAATTACAACAATATGACAAGACTGAGAGCAAAGCCTTCAGGTATGGAACATGACAATTACGTTGTTAGATCTGCATCTAGATCTTGATTAAGGTGTGGGTCTCGGGTTAAAATCTTGTCTCAGACCCTCCTGTGTGGCGTTGTTTATACTTACGGTATTCAATGAGAACATATGAAGAGATGCCAAGCAGACTACGGAGATTGGATGGATGAAACTGAATTTTGATTCAGTAGATGTAGTTTTAGATTGACACAGTGGAACTGCCCCCTATTATCAACTACAAATTAATACTCTGACACTAGTCAGGTTTCAATCCAATTGCTTGGAATTTTTAAAGCAAATTTACTGAAAATGTGCAAAGCGGACATGCGACTTAAGCCCGTTTCCATCTGTTCTTCTTTTGAGAATATTGGGAGGGGATGTAGGTGGCGGTCTACACCATAGAGATGTCATCCACCAGTAATTTAAAAGAAGAAGAAGAACAGGAAGTGACTGTGCCGTGCAATGAAGTCGTATGAGTTTGCCTTTGTAATTCTTGATAAACCTTAGCGTTTCTTTGCTGTTTTCTGTTTAAAATGGCATTAATATTCGGTTCTTTAATTAATTCCAAAAATATTTCTGTTTCGTCACCCCCCAAACATACCTTACTTTATCGTTCGCCATTGCTTTGTAATTACTAACGTACGTGTGACGTAAAATCCGGTCAAAACATGGGACGTGTATCCGGTCTTTTCGGCGTTTATTCGCAAAACCTGTTTCCATAGCCACAATTCCCAGTTTACTTTTTTTTTGATACACTTCAAAATCCACCCCCTCCAAGAGTAAAAACTTTATTTTGGGGGGGTGTGAATTTTGGGCCCTTTTTCGAAATTCTAGCCATTCCATTCAGTTTTATTTTCGCAGTTCTTGAAAATTTGCATAAAAATGGGTGGATGGAAACCCAACTAGTATTAATCAAAATGAGCCTTTATGAATTTGTAAAGTTAGTATATTTTATAAGACTCATTTACTTAAATGGATCTCAAAGTCCCCATGCATTGTACATGTGAACATACAGTAAATCGTCCCTTTGATTGTAATTCATTTTCTCGCCACTTTATTGATTTAGACAAGTTAGTGCTCTAAATTATAATAATGAATGGTCATGTCGAGACCTTGGCAACAGTTGTCTGATCTCACCCATACCATTAGTGTTAATTTTATCAGACATATTTAAATTTAGTCTCAGTTTTGGTCCTGTTTCAATCACGCTTGTTAGTTTTTATCATAGTTAGTGAACCTCATTCCATTTTTATGTAGTCAACTTTAAGTCAACTATAACTCTAGCATTTCGAGTGACATGAAAAATCTGTCTGCTTCATCGTGATGCCTGGCAACTCTTGTTTATGGGCCACAGACATCTTATTCTTTATCACAACTGTCCGTACGCATCACGAACACACTGAAGTCACCGCACTTTGGTATGGATTTTTAGCTTTTTAGCCTTTTTTTGTGTTTTTAAGTCATTTCACCCTTTGACACCCATTCATTCGTTATTCTGTTCTGTATAACTATGTATTTAATTGAGGTTGTCATCAAACGTTAATTTGTATAAATGGAATCTAGATCATTCACTATAATCATCTTCTACTTTTTTCCGTACGCCCCTGCTCACATTTGTAGTGTTAGTGGTGGTGAGGTATATTGAAGGACATACCTCGACTTGGGAGCACCATCCATTGTATCTGATGATCAATTGGAACTGTTGCAATTTATACCAAAGAAAAGAGCATGTACATTAAATGGTGACATTTTCACATCTTGCACATATTTTGCTTAAGGTTGAGTGACTTTTCAAATGACACTGCAAGACTGGTGACTCAAATCGTAAGAACATGCCCTGGCAGTGCGCACAATTGTATGAGTGCCAGGGTTTAATCATGAATGAGGTTATTCATTGTCAAAGTCAACATGCTTTGACAGAAACAGGGCATCTGCAGGTGACGTATTGAAAAGCCCACATGCAAAACTTCAGGTTGTAAAACTAAATTTGTAGGTAACGACTATGCAGTCAGGAGTAGGCGTAAGACATTTCACAGGAGAAAAACAGTACACATAGGGGCATATTCACTAAGAATGTGCTGCGTCCGGTAATAGCGCAAAATATTGCACCACAACTGCACCCGCAGTCTGCGTCCAGTTACCCACCTATTCACTAAGGATATTGCTCTAATCATATACCGGCACAAACACGCCCATAAAACTGACACTTGGAGCAAATTTGCACCTGATTTACCACACATGGCAATGGATTTGCGCCAAGAACATGGTTGTTATAGTAACAGTTGCAAGAAAGATGACATTATCAGAAAGCGAGGTTGGACCGAGAGTAAGCGTTTAGAGTGCCATTAAGCTGTACAAAGCAGAGAGAACGACAACGACGTCATTCATTCATAAAGTACAAATTATTGGTGCGATTGTTTTTAAAAAATATATTTTCAGAGGTTGGCGTAGGCGTACGGTATACATCTGGCACGTAAAAATTATCATAAAATGCCTGCGTCCCATTGCCGATCAGCCCGGGTTACGTTATGTGTCCCAAAACAAACATATAAAGATTTCCCCCTCCCTCTTTTTTTCCTCTCTCTTTCTCTCTCTCTCCTCTCTGCGTGATCTGCCGTGGATGTTGTCCTGCAAATGGCACGCAATGCTCTCATGATCAAAGTTGCAGCAGTTAATTCATGCTTTCCAAAAACGGTAGTTGCGTCATGCAAATGCGGTATGGCTATTTGCGCTGGTGTTAGTGAATTAGACGCTGCATATCAATGAGTCTCATTTGCATTGAGGTGGGCATATTTTGCGTCAAATGTATGCAAATTACCTAATTTACATACGCGCAAATAACACCGGCCCACCGTGACACAATCGGTTTGGCACTTAGTGACGGATTTCCCCATCTGCGTGTGTTTAGTGAATTAGGCCCTCGCAGATTGCTCCATTTTTCCGGTTAGCGCGGTGCAAAGTCGACGCAAACCTTTAGTGAATAGGCCCCATAGTATGGAGTATGTAGCTTATATTTCAGGATTAGGACTCAAAACTGGTCAGACTTTTTGCGAGTGCTGCCTTATTAAAGGGTTTCAAAGAGGCACACGTGGTCTCCTGACAAGACGAACTTTGATTGGAATTACTTGATTAGTTGAAATGAGTTGTCACTTTTTGACCTGTTTTCAAATGAAAGTGGATTTTAGATAAAGAATTAACTGTGTGAAAGGGAATCCAAGCTGACAGTAGCAGGCAATACATAGAGGAAGTGATGGAGAATTAATGTAGTTGAATTTTTAGTAGGCTAATTAAGGCCATGTTTGAATGAAGATTTGATTTTAGAGCACACAGTCTGTGGCCCGGTTGGACTCACTCCATGGTTTTGACTTAATTATGCAACTATATTTGCACTGCAGGAACAAACTAGTGAATATGAGAAAGGGATGTCATGGTTTGGGTTGGGTTTTGGTTTGTTTTTTTGTTTTTGCTTTTGTCAGGGTTCTAGTTTTGAGTGTGTTTTGTTTGAATTTGTCATCATGTACCTTTAAGTTTCTGTTATGATCTGTTATGTCCTGCTTTTCTTGTGTAAGTCCCATTGTCTCATGAAGCATTGTCCTGCCCACCTGTACTCCTGACTTCCTCGTGTGTCAACCTATCAGAACCCTCTGCCGCTTGTGTCTTGCCCAGCTGTGTCTCGTTGTGTCAATTAGTGTGTGTGTGTATTTAGTCTCTTGTCTTCCCTCTGTCTGTGTCGATTCATTGTTGTTTTCCCCACATCATGCTGCCTCTTTTCTGCCTTGTTGATACCCCGTCTTGCATTACTTACCTTTTGGAGTTTGCTGTTTGTTGGGTTTAATTAAATCACCTTTTTACTTCACCTCTGCCTCCTCGTCCTGCTTCTCTGCATTTGGGTCCACAACCACACCTAAAACCTGACAAGGGAGGACTGCGTGTGTTCTTATGATTGTATTTCCAAGGCTCAGGTGGCGCAAGCATTTATTGGAAAAGCTGCCTAAAAATCCATGTAACCCATTTCTTAATTTCATTTCCATCACAGCCAGGTGGGTTAGTCAATGTAATTGTTCAGTCACAGCAACAGCAGTTGAAGATGAACAAAAGGAACAACATAGACAGGCATGCTGATCTTTGCTTGCTGTTTGCTTTGACATGTTCATTTGATGTGCTAGTAAAATGATTATGCCGATTCATGAGTGCAGTGTGTATCAATCATAACTGTGTCCCATCTGGCAGTGGTTGCTTATTCCTCCTGCCAAAAAGAGTCAGAAAGACGTCCAACAGTGGCGACCACAACATTCAGTAAATGTGGGCTGACCTAAATTTCCCTTCAAGTTCCTGAAGTGGAAAACCACAGCCTATAGACCACAGCTGCACTTTAATGTGCCAACTTGCTATTGCCTAGACATGCTTGAGCGGATGGTCACATTGATTTACACAAAACGATTGTCTGCTCTGTTCTCTTGATAAATGCTTGAATTGGTTTTTGCACATTCTATATGATTTACTTAAGCAAGACAGCCCTGACATTATGTTATTGGAACATTTTACAGATCCAGCAAGAAATGTAGAACAAACAATTTGAGCTCTAGTTTTTTAGGCGCACCTGCATCGTGAGGTTAGTGCTGGCACATCCTGATATTTTGCATCAGTGCAAGGCTTGCTTGCACATGGTTCCAAATCTAAAAGGCCGGTCTCTGCTCAGAGCAGTGGTGACAGAGAGTCGGTCTCAAATTCACATCTGCTTAGACCATGTCTAAATGCTGGTGCAGAAGGTCTAACGTGATTTTGGAGAATTTGATTGGGGACACTGGAAGACAGATTCTGAGCTCTGTGGTCATGTATGGTGGATGTTAGATTAATTTAATTCACAAATATATCAACAGCAGGCTTGAAAACCTCAGACTCACTGTAATATATTTCTAAAATCATCCCACTGGGCGGCAAAGCTTTATCAGGAATTGTTTTGTTTGAAAAATTTGTATTTGATTGGCTAGTTTAGGCCGTCAGGTCACACACGTTTTCGTTCAGTTTCGCTCCACTACCAGGGGCACTAAATAATCTTTACTTCATAAAATAGATTTATCAGTAGTAAGTAAGAATCCGTGGAGTTCACCCTGTGAAAACCCGCCAATTTTGTGTTTTCGGTGGTGAAACCCCGGCACTATTTTGCGATGAGGCGCAGTGATCTCTGGTGTGGGCGTAGTGCCATTAGGTCGGTAGTGGTGTGATTTAGGTCACATGAGCCAATCAGGTAGCTGCTGCTTTATCCTCACCATAGCAACCGCATAACAAAAATGGCGACCACAACGTCGGAGAGCGAAAGGAGAAAAAAAGTTAGAAAGAAAGTAGTGAAAAAACTTCGTTCCCGTTCAGGTTTGCCCATCACTTCAGCTGGCCCCGTTCTTCCAGCCATCTGCATCATTTGTAAAAATAAATTTCAAAGTAGACTCGTCTGGGATCGGAAGGCACACGGAAGAGGGATCATCTCGCCAAAGCAGAAACATTGTCAGCAGGTATGTGCTACACACACGCGTTCCCATTTCTGTTATTAATGTGACCGATATTTAGTATAGGGCTGAAAATAATTTTTTGCTAGGTTAAGTTTTAAGGCTATAGTTTAGTAAAAAGGCGAGCTGCTGAATGATTTATCGAGTGAATCCAACAGTGGTTACCAAACTCGGGTTACCTGTGCCCATCAGTCATAATAGAGAGTCACAGCTACACACTCCCTTTCCCCCCAAACTCTCTCTCACCAACCTCAACAAACACTTTACTTAAATCTGTGATGTGCATATACTGTAAAGAGGTGATGTGACAATAACACTTATAATGTAATTCTTTTTTGTGTAAAGGCGGGTTGCTGCAGGCAGCTGAGATGAAGAAAGACTGTTCCATTCTTCTGCATATTCAAGACAAAAGACTGTGTCACAATGGAGGTGCAGTTTTGTTTCAGAGATTACACAAGGTTCTTAAAGTCAACAGCAACCAGGGACGAACAAATGTGAGTTGTTACATTGCACTATTTCATTGTCACTTTGCTAAAATTACACATTTCAAATGTAAAGCATTGGTCAGCAATATGTCACTTGTATTCTGTTTACATTTCGAGACAGCATTAATTAGAAAGCATGACTCTGCACATATTAAGTGAGTGTGTGTGTGTTTTAGACAACCCAATGCTGAGAGCTACAAATTCTTTTTGTGAACAAGTAATCCGTCAAAGGATTATAGTTGACAAAGATGTGATGAGAATGGACAAGCTAAGGGGTTTGTGAACAGTGTTAATAAACACGGGGATCTTGATGCTTCAGACTACAGGTAACATATAAATCATTGAAACACATTTATGAAATCTATGGGGAGAGATTTGTCTAAAATCTCACTGTTTCAGAGAAAAATAGTTTGCTGACAAGCTCAATTTAAGTTAAAAATAAATAAATAAATAAAATTGATTCTCTAAAAATGAAAACCAGTTGGTTGTTAATTATTACATGCAAATGTGTTTTTTTGTCTTCTGTATTTATAATTGTTCTTTGACCAAGAAAGTATATAGGCCTATAGGTATATTTGTATTTCTATCCAAATATACGATTATTCACTAGAATTTTCAGTAGGATATCCAAATCCCAAAATATTCGATAGCTGCAGCACTAATAATACTAATTTTGAGTTGTGGCACGCCCACACGAGTTATTTTACCACACACCCATGTCAAAACTAGCTTACTGCACACACACTGCACCCCAACTTCAAATTTTTGCTAACGTCATAATAATAATAATAATAATAATAATATATTATAAATTTTGTTGGATGCAAAAGCAACTTACATAATTATAGTTTCATATGATTGTAATTGTCTTATTTTCAAATGTTTAAATATTTTCTTGATTTGAACAAAATATAATTGTTTTGAATAATCTTGATTTCAATTATTACCAAAATAATTGTGATGATTATTTTTTTCCATAATAGAGCAGCCCTAGTCTGATGTGAATATGTGTATCTTGTGCTCATCTTTCCCTTTAATTTTCTATTTCAGGCAGGATATACTGAAACGAAGATTGAGGTGTGATTTCCCCCAGCTGGTTTTTCACACCCCTTTCCAGCAACAACTCTGAAATGGTTTTTGTAGAGACATTATCAACAACTGACAAACTTTTAGACAGGGTACCTCACTCATCAGATACATCAACTACTGAGTCTACTGATGTAAGCCAAGAAAGTGACACTAACACATGGCTGGTACAACATCAGGTTGGAAAATCACAGGGCATACGAGGACACTTTACAGTGCAGGGCTGTAAAATTTATGTAAAATCTGCCATTTTGTTTGTTTCTTATCAAGATGTTAACTCTCCATTTTAACACTTTTCAAGCAAAAATAAAAATGTCTGTATTCCATTTTTCCACAACACAGACCTTTGTTAAATTGGTCTGCCAAAAAAAAAAAGAGAGCTGTTCCAATGAAGTTCCAAAGGTTTTATTGTGAATGCACATTTGATTTTTATTTTATTATTATTATTATTTTTATTAATATTTTTGGGGTAGGGGGTGGGGGGTATAAATGACATGCTGTGATGACACAATCTGATACTTTAATAAATATTCTATATGTTATAATAATCTGGGCTCTGAATGCATCTATTTTCATCTAGTCCATTTTGCCTTGTTCCAGGTTTGTGGTGCATGGTAGTATTTTTGGCCGATGTATGCTGTCTACCTTTCATTACGTAGTAGGTAGTTAATTGTTTTCATATATGAAACATAAACATAGCTAAATGTAACATCCGTGTGCTGGTTTCACTTCTAGTTGAAGCGTTTTTTTGGCACAAATTTAATATATTTAATTATCTAAATTCACATGATTGCACAAAACCACCAATACTTGTTTCTGATGTTAGGTACATGTATTTATAACATCTGGGAATGATTTTCTGTTGCCAAATTTAATGTAAGACGTTTTACAACCAAAAACTGCAGCACAAGATTTTCGTTTTTTGTTATTTACCTATATATGCATTTCTGGCTTGTGACAAAATTGGGGCAGGAAAACATTGGGTGAACTTTTAACCCAAAGTTCAGAAGGGTATTATCTATCAAAAAATGCATTGAACAAGTAGTGCCCAGACAGTGGAGCGAAACTCATTTTCTAGGCACTTTTTTGGGGTTCACCCCACGGCCTAAAATCATATTTCCCAATTCGAATGAATGGAAATGGAGTTAATCTGTTTTATCGCTCCCCCAAAATTGTTTTCAATTTTTTTTAAATAATAAAAATATTACAATACTCCATAATATTATACTTATAAATACATACAATCACAATGTAATTTTACTTTTTTTTTTCCAATTGAGTGGACATTACACTGCTTCTTCTGGTTTGCACAACTTGGCTACTACCTAGGGCAGTGTAATACATACATATGGATATACATAGAATCACAAATTACTCCTTTGCACTAATATTAGTTATCCTTTGCAGAGGATAAATAATATGTCTGTGACTATTGTTTTATCTATGCTGCTTTACTGTATGTTTCCAATACTGTTAGTTAAAGGGTAAAAACGCCTCAACACTTATGCTATGTTAGCCTGTCTAGTGTATTGCACGAGATGCAATAATTATTAACATTAAGCCAAGCAAAGGTTTTCCAAGGAAAAGATATGTGGTTTTAAATGCTAAATGTGTCATTCTTTTATGCTTAATCTGACAGTAAACGTCAGCTGCTGGCAAAAAAGCAACTTTAACTTAGCCTTTTTTTTTTTTTTTTTTTTTTAAATCACTATCTGCCGAACTGCTGCTTGTTATGAAGTTAATTTAATTGGATTCACTAACACCAGTGCTTGAATCTCAAACTTACTCACAAGTCAGAAAAAAATTATAACTTAATTATATGTAAGATCACTCGTATTTCAAGGCACCAAAATGTACATTTATAAAAGATATTCTGTGGTTACCGAAATGCAAGTACAGTCTTTTGATGTTGAAATTGTTTCCATGCTTTTTAAAAGTATTTTGTATTTCTTCGTTGGTGCAAAGCATGTGGCGCACTTCCTTTTGCTTTTGGAAGTTGTCTCGTTGGCTCTGTCGGCTCACGGTCAATTAGCCTGATCAATGAAGGACAAAGCGAGGAGGAATCAATGGCTCCAATATTTGGTCGTCCTTGTAAAGATGGATTAGGTAACATGTACTGTAAAACACTCAGGGACTTGCTGGCGTAAGGGAAGTGCACTCACTGAGATGCTTTGATTAAATGGAAGCTATTGACCACATATTGCACCCATAAACACACACAAACGTGCGTACACACGCACACAAGCAATCATTATGCTAATTATTATAAGGTCTGTGGTTACTGATTAATCAATATGTGGCTAACAGCACCCTTAACCTCCAAGTGACAAGGTGTGAAGCTTCTAATGCATTAATTGTACCTGACACTAAATATTTTGTGCCTTGCTTCTTATCTGAGACATACATAAACATAAGCATAAGTAGAAGAAACATGGAAAGCCAGGCTATTTCCAAGGCTTCAAGAAATTACCTCAGGCACGATCTCTCACTGCACCCTTGTTTGTTTGAGCCAGGTTTTTTTGGCATAACATGACTCTTCCGGTGTTCCCTGTCCATATGGACACAAGAGGGGCAGGATGGAGAAAGTGTGGCTGAAATTAATGACTACACGTGCAAAGGACTGTTTGTTTAGATGTGATATTGCGTACCGTGATCATGGCATTGTACAGTATGAACTAGGATCTACCGTTTGTAAGGAGAACAAAAACCTTTCACATTGAAAGGCTTCAAAATGTCATTGTTTTCTTCAAGTGTATTTTTTGCACATTATCCAAAAGAAAACATGGTAAAAAAAAAATACAATTGAAATGAATATATGCAGTAGCCTATATACTGACTTGGTAACAACAACAAAAAAATGGTTTCTGGTCTATTTACAGTAAAAAAAATTTTTTTTTAAAAAAAGTCTCTTTTGTGTCTGAATTTACCTAAACATCACAGATTTAGGTTCATTTTTTCCATTTTCTACAACCTTCTTTCATTGACCGCACATGATAAATTATATGTGTTAAATTATCCCATACTATTTCATGCTTCATAATTTGTTTTGTTTTTTTATTCAATGTTCAAACAGTTGTTGTTTGATGCAATGCATTTACGACTACATTAAATCAACAGTGTGTAATAGTATTAGGGATGGGCGAATACCGATACCAGGTATCGGTATCGGGCCGATGCCAGCCTTTTTTCAAGTACTCGAGTACTCGTGACGCAGACGAGTACAAGCAACCGACGGCAGAGGGGGAAGACGTTAAGTGAGTCCTGCTTGCCTGTAACTGGCGCTAGCTTGCAGCAGTTTTTCACCAAAACTTCACCGGTTTGGAAATACTTCAAAATTGTGAATCTTAAACTAAAAGAGCATTTTTGTGTTTTATTTTGAGTGTTAAGACTATTGAAGAGTGACTGTGCTGTTTTTTTGTCAAAATTAAAGGAAATATATTTGTTTAAAAATATCTTTTAGTGATTTTTTTTTATTTGTCAAAATGTACAACTGGTATCGGCAGTTGGTATCGGTGAGTACTGAGGGTCTGAGTATTGGTATCGGTCTGAAAAAAAAGTGGTATCGAACATCCCTAAATAGTATTGTCTTAAAAATATTCTCACATAATGTTCACTTAAGTACAAGAATAGCATTTCTTTAACTCTGGTGTTCTCTAATGTGGATGTGTTAGCACTTCTCTGTTGTGTGCCTTTTGTGTACAGAATTTACCTGCACAGATATTGTAGATTTTTTTTCTCTACCTGATCTATTTTATTGTGTTTGTTTTTCTTCCAGAAGGATTTACCGCTGCCTCGCAAGAGCAGCAGGTGAGTCTTATTTTCAATTCTCCCTTCCTTTTGTCCTCACTCTTTCCATCTTTGCGCTTACCCTGAAGAGTGTTTCTTAAAGGAAGCTCAGTGGTGTTTGTTTGTGCTTTGGAATGTTGTGGTCTCTCAGAGTCTGGATGCTGTCCTTGGTCCTGAAAGCCAGTACTTCCTTTTGTGGTTGCTCAGTCTCACTACTCACATCTCCTTTCTACTACTTTTAAAGCGGTTAAAATCAACTATCCAAATGGAATCCCCAGTTTCGAAAAACAAAATTTCTTTCATCTAGTTTGCTTCCTTATTGGCATTTCTCAGTTCTTCTTTATACCTGTACTATCCTGTACAAACATCTGGGGTGGCCAGATGCGTTGACCCGCTTGCGCTGGCCCAATGACTGAGCAGTGAGCACGTCATGGTGCTGTAACCCCGGGTTTTCACCGGATGCGGTTGCGGTGCGGTTGCGGTGCGGTGCGTCTTGACTGCGTGCTCCGGACGGGTAAATTTTTTTGTCAATCCACACCGGCTCCGCACAGCTGCGGTCCGGCAGCTCCGTCGCCGCCCACTTCCCAACGTGTCTCGCGGGACCGTGCGCGCGCGATCATGTGGCATTTCACAACAACAAACATACAGAAAGTCTGTGCTCAACAGAGAAGCAGAAAGAGAGGTGGACTTCTTTTGATTTAACCTTTTCTTCTTCTTCTGCTATGAGATTCCATGCAGCATCCTTTTTTTGGTTGTCCTTGTAAAGTATATTAATAACGAGAGTCGGGTCAGTGCGGGTCCACTCTTTATTTCTGTCTTCCGCGTCCGGCTGCCGCTCAGTACGGCAAGCGAGACGGGCACAACAAGCAATCGCGAACATCAAACTCACAATACATTACAGTCCTTATAAAAAGGATGTGCCGTGTCATATATTATTTTGTGGTTTTCCACCTCCAATATTAACCTCTCCTCGTCCATGTTCGCTGGTGTCTAAACCGTGAATGAGCACATGGCCCGGCGACGCCCACGTCACGTTTTGCTGAAAAACTTGCGAAATAGGAGATGGCGAGTGTTTTATTCTGAAAGGTAACCGGAAATTTATTTTGAAACTGCCTCGGTCTTCCTGTCCCGCTCGATGTGTTTTGTGCTAGCTTGCCATTTGCCGGAGGCCTACCGCTGCGGCGTCCGGCAAAAATAGAAAATAGGTCTATCGGGTCGGAGGCATCTGCGCAAGAAAGCCACCAAATCCGCATGTCCATCCTGCGCTCTCTGGTCAAGTCCTCCAGCAAAACAAAGAGAGGACAATGTAAGTCTTTCACAATCAATCATGATAGACCTTTATTTGCATTAGTCCTTTCATTGCATGTTAATACTTGCTAGCAAAAAAAATGACTCTTTTTCTTTCAAAATCATTAGCAGCAGAAGGCCAGGAGGGCGCAGGCCAGGACAAGGACGAGGACGACGAGGACGACGACGACGACGATGAGGATGACGAGGACGATGGCAGCGAGGATGACAAGAATGATGACGACGACGAGGATGACGACGACGATGACACCGATGATGACACTGGCGCCTCCGAGGGGGACAAAACCAGTACGGATGAGGAGGGGACAAACGATGATACCAGCAGCTCCTATGAGGATGGTGATAGCCAAAATGGGAGCACAACAGACTTGGAAGGCGGAGAAATGGAAACCGAAACAGAGAATAAAGAAAGAGCGACTGCTGAAATTGCCATGGACATTGACACTTAACACAGAGAAATTGCTGTAAATATGTTAATATAACTTCTTGTATATATGTTTAGATTTCTTGTTTGGCTTGTTTATCTGTTTAAAATTAAAAACAGAAAATCCTGTGTAAACTACTGTACATATGTTGTTATAACTGAGATTGTTATTGTATAAAGGTTTATATTTCTTGTTTGGCTTGTTTATCTGTTGCCTTGAGAGCAAAGTTGACCAATCGCTAGTTTATTTCTTTAAAAATTGCGCTTGGGATCCGCTCCGCACAGTTCCTAGAACTGGACCTTGGTTGGGGGTCCAATTCCAGGAACTGGGCGGAGGCCGGCCACGGAACCAGCGACCCCGCGAGCCGCAATCCCGGTGTTCTCGGCCCCGCTTCGCGGGGCCTCGCAGGGGCTAGCTCCGCTTGGGACCCGCTCCGCCCAATTCCTGGAACTGGACCTTGGTTCAGGGTCCGTTTCCAGGAACTGGGCGTAGACGGGTGAATGACCCAGCGGACCGGCGAGCCTCAATCCCGGTGTTCTCGGCCCCGCTTCGCGGAGCCTCGCGGGGGCTAGCTCCGCTTGGGACCCGCTGGACCCGCTGGAACTGGACCCCCAACCAAGGTCCAGTTCCTGGAATTGGGCGTAGACGGGTGAATGACCCAGCGATGCTCCCGGCCAGCCGGTGCTCTCGGCCCCGCTGCGCGGGGCCTCGCAGGGGCTAGCTCCGCTTGGGATCCGCTCCGCACAGTTCCTGGAACTGGACCTTGGTTGGGGGTCCAGTTCCAGGAACTGGGCGTAGACGGGTGAATGACCCAGCGATGCTCCCGGCCAGCCGGTGCTCTCTATCTACAATCTCTAAATATCGACCACTGGTTAAACTTACTAATAAATTATATCTCAATGGAAAAAATCTCTGCCTTAAATAAAAATCAAGTATCAAGATTTAAACAAATATGGTCTATGTACATAGAATATTTTAATCTCAATTTGGCAACTTAATCCTGCCAAGATTCTGCCTGTTAACGAGAGCCACCACATCGTTACAACTTCTGTTTTCGCTGCTTCTGTATTTGGTATTTTGTATCTGATTGTTTTTATTTTTATATAGTCAGGAACCTAGTTGCTGCTAGTGGGCTCGAGCATACCACACTATACGACACTATACTCATTAACTCCGTAAGATCTATTTCTAGTGGGCACTAAGCATCAACACTTGGTGTTACTGCATGCTAATTAGTCAATTTTCTTGACGCCGTCCCCTGTGGTCGGGCGGGGGTGGTTCTAACACAACCCTCCAGCCAATACCAGAGTGGGGGGTGGCGTGTCGCAAACGGGGCCGGGCGAACTTGTCGGCTGCGTGACGTCACTCCCGCGGCAATTTGAAAGCACGCACTGATTTTTTTTCTTCACTCACTCATTCACACACGTAAGCTTCTGTGAGTGAGTGAGTGAGTGAGTGAGTGAGTGAGTGAGTGAGTGAAAAAAAAAATCTGTGCGTGCTTTCAAATTTGTTTCAATTGCTTTCAAAAAGAACATTAGATATAAGAACATTAGATAAAGGTTGATGAAGTGTGCCCCCCCCCCCCCAACACACACACACACACACACGCCCACACACACCCACACACACACACACACACACCCACACACACACACACACACACACACAGAATAGGTAATGCCCCCCTGCAATTTCTTTCTGCTGACGGGTCTGGTCTGAAGGGGTTAAACGAATAAATTATTGTATGGATTAAATTATTCCAGACGCGAGCTGTAGCAATTTTCCGATCTATTTCATGGCCCCATCGTGTTCAATCTTTAGGGTCAGCCCACAACACCCCCACGGTCGTCTCTTCTGACCCTCTGGTCATCTCCTCTCATGTTCGTAGGAGTCACAACGAGTAATTAAACCCGGATTGAACTCTTTGCAATCCTCCGATTGCTTGCCTTAGCGCCACTTATTCAATATTCTTTCAATATTTGAGACATCTTTTCATTTGAATGCAGCTGGGCTTCGTACCCCATCCTATCTCCCCTTGTAGGATATGAACAGCCACCATACATTATAGATGAGTTCAGTGGCTTCACATTCACTGCCTCCTGCATCCATTCATGGGTAAACCCTGCAGACCCATTCTGAGAATAAATAGTGCACATTGTTACCAGCTTTCCCCTTCTGCAACATCTTTGTCATGTTATGTAACAATCCACATGACCTTGCATCTCCATTTGCTCGCATCATCATCCATTCATTCATAGATTCCATTGCCTGCAGTGAAAGCTTTTAACTCATCTTTAAGTGCACACAAGTGAAAGAAGATGGAAAGAAAAGCGTCATAAATGTCACGACCATACCTTGGAAAAATTACCCACAATCCCTTGTTGCGTCTTTGTTTCTATGCACTGCCTTCATTTTCCGCAAATGCACACACACCCCAGTGCACTTTTAAATCAGGTTGGAGCTCTGTGGTTACCTGCTGCGTTCTGACAGCTCGTGTCACAATCAGCTGCACCCAACATGCTCCGACGCGCTGAAAGCAATAAGGGGCAAAGACAGGAAGCCGATGGTGTGCTGTATGGCAACCTGCGTCATTGCTCTATCAAGAGTGACCTTTTATAACACCCTTTAAAGTGGGGTTAAAAGGCATAATTAAGTGGCCACTTATCACAGTATGAATAACAGTTGTTTTATTATAATTGACATTTCAGATTGGCTTGATCGTGTAAATATTTAAAGGGGACACACAAGTGATTTATTCGCATCTATGAAGACATGGTTGCAACAATAAAGTCTTGTAACAAAAATCAATACACAAGCTATCATTTTGTTTCTTAAATGAATTATCTGAGAAATTTTTGCAGTATTTCATCATTATGGTATATCAACAGGGTGAAAATCTGAGATGGAATTAAAACATTTTTCTTTCTTTTTTTGGCAGTGGCACTATTGTGAATTGGATGTCATGTTGAGCATTTCTCAATGGTTTGATTTTCCTCCTACTGATCAAGGAATAAAGCAGCTTCCACCCGAGCCCCAATGCAAAGTACTATCTGAACAACTCTATTCACCAAATTCATTATGACTTGTTTTAAATACAGTACTGATTTTATTTGTTCAGAGAGCTAATTTTCTGAATGTATCATTCGGGTCTTGGGTGTGTTGAAGCTTATCACCCTGGACTGCATCCATCCAATTGCAATGAGTAAGATTAGATGTCGTGAATAGAGTCAAGAGTTCAACAACTCTGCACTCATATAAAAAATAATAACAAAGTTCTCACTGGCTATATGACATCAAGCTATGCGCACTAACTCCCAAGATGCAGATGAGAGCGAAGTCTAATGCACAGAGGGTGGAAAAAGCGAGAGGTTATGCAAGAGGTGAAGAATGGAAAGGCTGAGATAGAGTGAAAGGCCCTTGGGTGATATCTGTGTCCGCTCTCCCATTAGGGCTCAGCTCGCCGAGGTCGCATGCGCATACAAGACACGCATACTAGCTTTTACTGTCTCACTCTTTTATCCTTTATCATTTGCTCCTGCTACTGTGTTTTGCTCTTCTGAGTCCTTTTATTCATTCAAATTCACGCACAGCGCACAGCCAAGGGCCAAAAGGTCCAGTCATAGACTCATAACGCCTATTTTAAAAACACTAATACTACTATGTGGAGCGCCCCACCTTGATCCTATCTGTTCCATTGAAGAGGAGCAATTGTACATGTTGAACTTTTAATGAGAGTCAACGGTAAAATGTGTGCACCCCACACCGGAAGTATGTGACGAAATCAGACAGCAAAGATGACCGAAACAATTCTACTCATCATTCACTACTATTTATCTAGCTCAGAAATAGAAATATATGCATTTCAAAATATTTTTAATTGATTAAGACTATTGTTCCATTTTTCGACCAGTCTCCACAGTGTGCAGAGGAAATATTTTACCATGGATGATCCCACTACCAGGTCATATTAGGTGCAGTAAGGTGTCGGTCTCATAAACTGAAGATGATGAGTTCAACCCCCAGCGTCTGCTTTGGAACTCGAAGCAATCACAGTTTTGCCAGCAACCTAGTTGTAAAAATTTTATTATTATGTCTTCCACACACTCGAAACATTACAAGAACTACTGTTGTATTACCACAGACACTGACCCACAAGATCTCTGAAATTCCCCTAAATAATCAAGTATATATCTATGTATGCACCACTAAGAAATGTCTCCTTCCTTGCATCTCCACATGTGGTGTAATTCATGCAACTCAATTTATACAGCTAAGTACAATAATGTAAAATACAATAATGTAAAAACATGTTGGTTAACTCTGCCATATGTGCTGTCTTCTGTTTGATTTTGTGTTGGATGGTCACAAGTACAGTGATGACTTTTACTACTACCCCTAGCAAAAGGTAAGGAATCACCAGTCTTGAACAACCACTCACTCAGACGTTTTATTGTGTAGATCAAACTCGGATAAAAATCATGAAACAGTCTTAAGGTCATTCCAAAGTACAACATCTTGGCTTTCAGAAACACTAAAAGAAATGAAGAAAAAACATTGTGCTGGTCAGTAAATTTTACTTTTATAGAGCAAGTGCAGGGAAATAAATATGGAATCACTCGATTCTGAGGCAAAAAATATGGAATCACTCCATTTTTGAGCAGAAAATAAAGACACACCCAGTCAATTTCCTTTGCTTAATTGGGCACCTGCCTCAAATGACCTCTGCTCGTTAGTCAGCAGTTAAAAACAGTGCAGTTATCATACCTTGGAGGGCTGCTGGACCAAGTGGATTGGGAAGAATCATGGCTCCAACAAGGGAGATGTCTCTTGAGACCAAAGACAGGATTATCAAACTTCTTGAAGAAGGTAACTCTACACTTATGGTTGCCAAAGATGTGGGCTGTCCACAGTCAGCTGTATCGAAGATCTGGACCAAGTACAAACAGCAAGGTTGCTAAGTACAAACAGGAAGGTTGCTAAAGTCAAGCTTACTGGTAGACCAAGGAAGACGTCTCAGCGTCAAGACAAACAACTAAAGGCCATATGTCTTGAAAACAGAAAATGCACAGCAAGACAAATGAAGAAGAAATGGGAGGAAGCTGGAGTCAATCTATGTGACAGAACTGTGCAAAATCGCTTCAAGGAAATGGGATTTACATACAGGAAAGCTAAAAGGAAACCATCATTGACGCTAAACAAAACAGAACAAGACTGCAATGGGCTAAAGCAGAGGTGTCAAACTGCATTCCTCGTGGGCCGCAGGTTTTCGAGGTTTCCCACTTTCAACACAGCTGTCTCATATTTAAGCTCATCAGCAAGCTCTGTAGGAGCCTGATAATTATCCTGATCATTGAATCAAGTGTGTTGGAGTAGAGATACCTCGAAAACCTGCAGGACTGCGGCCAAGGAGAGGCAATCATGGACTGTGGATGACTGGATGAAGGTTATCTTCAGCGATGAGTCACGAATCTGCATTGGACGAGGTGATGCCGCTGGAACTTTTGTTTGGTGCCGTTCCAGTGAGATTTACAAAGAGCAGTGCCTAAAGAAAACATAAAAATTCCCACAGCCCTTGATGATATGGGGCTGCATGTCAGGCAAAGGCACTGGGGTTAAATCTTCAATAAATGCACAAGTTGACACTGACATTTTGGACAGCTTTCTTATGCCTTCAATTGAAAAAAATGTTTGGGGATGATGAAATCCATTTCCAAGATGACAATACATCATGCCACTGTGAAAACTGTGAAAGCATTCCTTGGAGAAAGACGCATCCAGTCAATGTTATGGCCTGCAAATAGCCCAGATCTCAACCCAATTGAGAACCTGTGGTGGAAATTGAAAAAAATGGTCCACAGCAAGGCTCCGACCTACAAAGATGATCTGGCAACTGCAATCAGAGAGTTGGTGCCAGATTGATGAAGAATACTGTTCATCACTCATTAAGTCCATACCTCAGAGACTGCAAACTGTCATAAAAGCCAGAGGTGGTGCAACTAAATACTAGTGATGTGTTTTGATTGTTTTTTTTCTTTGTCTGTTTTTCATGATTCCATATTTTTTTCCTCAGAATGGAGTGGTTCCATATATATTCCCCGCACTTGCTCTATAAAAGTAACATTTACTGACCAGCACAATGTTTTTTTCTTCATTTCTTTTAGTGTTTCTGAAAGCCAAGATGTTGCACTTTGGAATGACCTTGCAACTGTTTCATACTTTTTATCTGAGTTTGATCTACAGAATAAAACATCTGAGTGGGTGTTCATCCAAGACTGGTGTTTCCATACTTTTTGCTAGGGGTTGTATATATAAATCATTTGTGAAATGACGTTAGCAGGAAGGAACTATTGTTCTCGGTTATTTCAAGGGAGCTTCCCTGGGACACACTTTCTACAAGCTGGCTAAGAACACATTAGCTAATGATGCGCATACTAAATCATGTCAGGTTTGAGGTATGGTTTTGGACCCAAATGCAGAGAAGCAGGGCGAGGAGGCCGAGGTGACGTAAAAAGGGAATTTAATTAAAGCTAAACAAAAGCGAACTCCAAAAGGTAAGCAAAGCAAGACATTGGGGAAACAAGGCAAAAAAAACAAAAACAAAAAACAAACAAAAAAACCCAGCAGCATGACGGGGTCAAAACAACAATGAATTGGCACAAACAGAGGGGAAACAAGAGACTAAATACACACACACATACACACACACACTAATTGACACAACGAGACACAGCTGGGCAAGAGACAAGTGGCAGAGGGTTCTGATAGGTTGACACACGAAGTCAGGCAAACACAGGTGGCCAGGACAATACTTGACGAGACAATGGGAGACACACAAGGAAAGCATAACATAACAGAACATAATAGAAACTTGAAGGAACATGACAAACTCAAACACTCATGCACTTTCACTACAATTTTAACCTTTCGGCTGCTGGGAAATTAAAATAGAGGCCTTATAGAAGATAGGCTTATTTTTTGGAGAAATCTCAAATTGAGGTTCTTAACCACCTGATCTACTTTTGTCAATCACATTCAACTTTACTTGGCGACATGCAGACCATTTAGTCAGAATGGGACCCATTTGGGGGTGATGACAAGACATGTTTGTGTGTGCACGGCTATGTCTTCTGAAGCCATATACCTACCTCCCTTGGAACTAAATAAGTCATTAGACTTCACTCAGCCACTTATGGGCAAACCATTGTGAGACAGTCACCTGAATCATACAGGAGAATCTCTTTTATAAAGTGCTGTTTTTCTCTCAAGAGGATCCCAGAAGCTAACAAGGTGCATCCTGTACCGTCGGCTCTTGAATTACAGAGCCATCTTCTCATCTTTCCTCTCTGAGAAATCAAACGATAGTATTCCGTTTGATCTTCTCTCTCATGCACCATCTCTCTCTCTCTCACTGAGCTTGTCTCAATGGAGAGCACGTTTGAGGATAGACACTTCCCGACAGCACTAAATGTACCCATGTTTGATAGATATTGCTACTGTCAGCTGTAGTGTAAGACCCCAGACTGAACAGAAGACTTGAGTGTTTGACAATATACTGTATAGTAGAGCTTGGACTGGCACCCAAAATCCACATTTACTATTAGTTGACTGTTTAAGCAGTGAATCCTGAATCAACATTGTTGCAGCTAAATCCAAATTAAAGCCACTGAGGGGAGTAAACAGGCCGGTTAGTTTCTGGTTTGACATGCTTGATCTCACATGTGAAAGGTCATTTGTTTCATTTGCGCATTTGTATTTAAACACGGTATTGATTTTACAACGTGGTGACCTATATGTACATGTACAAGAAATTACAATCTTGAATGGGTACCAAGACAATAGGCGTCTGATGTGAACGCAGCCACGTCAACCTACAGAAGGTTTTCCTTGTTAGTTTAAACTAACTTATTTTAACCTCCAGGATCCCTTGCAGTACACTGGTCAAACCCAGAGTGTTTTTTCACTTTTGTCAAAGTTTTAAATCCATGTCTTGTACCATCTAGCTACGCTAAGGTAACCTGGGGAGGGTTTGTCCTTCCAGTCCATTGCCCAAGTTGGTATACTCCTTTTGTGCTAGGATGGCATCAGAGACCAACAATGAAGTCATGACACAGGCATTGTTACACCACCTAGATAGGCTTTATTGACTGGATATAACAGTTTAATTTAACGTTACTTTAACATTCCCATACATGTACAAACATTTCCGAGTGTTGCTCTCTCGAAGAGCGCACTTCACACGGTACAGTGTACCCCACATTACGTATTATCTTATAACTGTGAAGTTGAAATGCTTTCACTGATGTTCAGGATGCCTGACAACTGAGTGTTAGGCCAAGTGGGAGGGATAGAGGTTATAGTAAAGGTCATTTGTGTCTGACCTTTCTCCTGGTCATCTCTTCAGTGGCTCAGTGGACGATTCTGACATTTCACATTGCTAAGAGCCGTGATCAGATGGAATGAAGGGAGGACAGAATTCTGCTTCCAGGTTTTACACTTCTAGGCTTTACCTCCTGTGTACTCACCAAAACAAATACTGTAAAAGAATAGAATATGTAACACAACAGCTTTTTGAACTGCATTTTGCAATATATGCAGTATAGTTGAAAGTAACTTAAAGTGATACTTGACTAATTAAGCCATTTTCAGCTGTAAAAAGTTGATATTTTGTCTATAATTAATGTGGTAACTTCATTATTTTTCATGTACAATGAATACCTTTAAAAAGTATTTTTTCTACTTACTGTCGACTGTTGATGACATCACCTGTGTTGAGAAAGTAGGTAATGACCAATCATAGCTCAGCTACTGACCAAACCCAAAAAACAGGTTGAGCAAAGTAGAAAAAAATGACTTTTTAAAGGTATTAATTGTACATGAAAAATAATGACGTTACAACATTAATTATAGACAAAATATTAACTTTTTACTGCTGAAAATGGCTCAATGAGTCAAGTATCCCTTTAAGTGCATACAACAGTTTCAAAATACAGGTAAGCATACAGAAATGCTGCACATTTTATCATGCTAATTTTGTTTGGTCTTTTTGAAAATTGCTACAGCATTCATCCAGTCAAAGTAAACTATAATAGAAATATTTACTGTTAAGAATGACACTGGACAGTTAAGTGTACACCCATACCACCCATTTTCAATTGATGCAGTTTACATATACCGTCTAGGCTATATAAACTTGTGAGCACAACTTTACATGTACAAAATTTAAATGTAAATTAGTGACGGAAAAAATGCTATGACTTGTCACCAAAATTCACATGCAAATCTCTACTCATGTCCACTTCGACCTTTGAAAATATCAGAACAATGCCACAGTGTTTTTGTTATATAATGGACATTAAGCCTTTTTCTCACTAGACAGTAGCACTCATAAGATTACATACCTCGGCCTTTACGAGCACAACTGTATATTGACATTCACCGGACACCACATTAGATACCTCCACATAATCTGCTGAGATTTAGTATATCAGTTATCTGTTATGATTAATAATGTCAGGGAGTTATCTATCTAATTGACTTGGTGGTAAACTATGAGGATTAGGTGTGCAGAAGTCTTTAATTTTAAGCAGAGGTTTGATCACTTTTAGCAACATGGTCAAGGCAAAATTTGAAGCGTGTATTCCCTCATACTGTATCTTTACAAGTTCGTAGCAAGGTCTACTTATGGAATTTCCCATGCATGCGTTAAGTTCTACATTGATTTTTAGGAGCAAATGTGAGTGTGCATGGTTGTTTGTCTATATGTGCCCTGTGGTTATCTGGCGACCAGTCCAGGGTGTAATCTGTGTCTCACGCAGTCAGATGGGATGTGGTCTGGTGTGACTGACACGAAGCGAGGAGGTAGGACTCAGACGCAGAGTGACAGTTGGCCAACAAGGCTGCAGTTTTAATAGATCGAAACTCAAAACACCTCTCAAAGAGGGAAAAAAGGCTGAACAAAAAGAGCTCCAAACTGGAGATACAAAATGGGCACTCAAAAACAGGGACAACTAAAGACGCTCCACAAGGGAGGAAAACAAGGGGCAAACAAAGGGCGCAAGACAAGGCAAGGCAAGGCAGGACATCAAACAAGGACTGTGGATCAAGGACTGTGAGGTAGTGATGTGCTTCTCGGGTCGAATCCCTGAAGAATGTGCCGAGTAATGCAGATGAGTGGTTCATGAACGGCGTGTCAATGCGTGTGTTGATGACGTACGTGGTGACGTTTGAAGCCCCACGAAGCAGGTGTACCACGTGACTGATTCAGGAAATGATTCGCTAGGTTTGAGTGTAGTTCGAAATAAAAGCGGCAAAGAAACGCTATGGATTCCCCTTCACTTTTTCTGTTTTCCGGTCCCTTATTGCGCTACTTTTTTTGCTTTTGGCATTCGATTTGACGAGCTTATTTTTGCGATGGAACCAGCAAGAAAGAGATTTTCCCTTGTTTGGGACTGGAGCACTTTGAGCAGATCTCACCTCAGAAGGTAATGCACTGTAATTACGGTACTATTTTAACAGATTCCAATAATAAAATAAAATAAAATGTGACAACACATAAAATTCAAATTTTTCTGTTCACAGTTGAAAGTCCCCTTCAGTACTGGGAATCACAGAAATATACGCGTCCAATTCTATACAAACTTGCTATCTCATATCGATGCACCCCTGCTTCATCAGTACCATGTGAAAGAGTTTTTTTCCAAAGCAGGTGAAATTCTCTGCAAAAAAAAAGAAACCGCCTGAGTCCAAAAACTTCGGAAAAAAATAGTTTTTAAATAAAAATGAATAAGCAGTTTATTTTACCTCCTTATTTCACATTTTCACTTGTTGCATAAGCACAAACATAGACAAAGTAACACAGAACAATTCATGTTAAAACACTCTTCAAATATATATTCTTTTGTATTTAGAGCATGATTTACACCCCACCATTTTATTGCATGCACCAAGCATGTTATACATTTTTTCTGTCCACATGATGGCGTAGTCGAGGAAATGAATCATCTTGAAGCCCCTACGTGTGTGTGTGAAGCATTTCACTGCAGGGCTTCACTGCTTTACGGGGCTTCATTTTGCCATCACTACTGTGAGGACGCTTCCATGCACTGAGATGTGACACTTCAGGAATAGGAACAGGAATAGGAGAATTCAGGTGGCTTTTATGTCCGGGTTGATTAGGAACAGGTGGTAGTGATCATGGGCGTGGACCGGTAATCAGTGAGGCTGCAGGAAGGGTAAGTGACCTGGGGTGAGATGAGAGTTAGTACTTTCAAAATAAACCGGGAACCTGACTGTGAAAATAAAAGCATGACCCGCCACTCTGGTGGCGGCGTGACAGTGACTGTATGGTCTGTATTGATTAATGTTAATTGCTGTCAAAGAAGCATACAGAGGATAAAGGCTCCTTTTTGCCTGGCTTTATAAGAGCATGAACAGTCTATTTTTTCCCATTACATTATACACCACACGATTACATTATGTCGTGTTTGTCCACTGTGAATATTCCTCCCACCAAGTGTCTTGTGTGTAAGAGATAAAACTCTGTCATGTCTGTGTGCCTATGAGGGTAATGATCACCACTGGGAGTAGGGGTGTTAAAAAAAAATCGATTCGGCGATATATCGCGATACTACATCGCGCGATTCTCGAATCGATTCAATAATAGGCAAAATCGATTTTTTTTTTTTTTTTTTTTTTTTTTTTTTAGGATTCACACCTTAAGCATGGAAGAATGTTATATGAACGGAACATTAAGCCTTAATATTTTATTTTAATGCTGTTTAAACATGAAACAGATTACAACCTCTATAAGACTGAAATTTCAGATAAATAAATAATACATTTTCATATAAATCTTACACTCTACAAGCTTACTGATTAGTATTTTCTAAATTTGAATGAAAAAAAATCGCAACAATCGACTTATAAATTCGTATCGGGATTAATCGGTATCGAATCGAATCGTGACCTGTGAATCGTGATACGAATCGAATCGTCAGGTACGAGGCAATTCACACCCCTAACTGGGAGTGTTTTGAGTTGCTCTGATTATTTCCCCTGTTTTATGCAAAATTGCCCTCTACTCCTTTTTTTCTGAATTGATAGTCCCTCCATTCCCTCCAGAGATACTGTACTCATGCAGCTCTCATGCCTGCCCGTGTTGTACAGCCTTGTTTCACTGAGTGCCTTGCTCCCTCTTGCCCTCACTTGATCTTGAATGGCCGCGAAAGGACTCTGAGCATCCCTTTGAAAGCCACATCTTAAACAGTTTGTGCTGCTCTGTGGACTTGCCTGAGGTAAATACATGATGCTAGTTAGTTTCCACATGTATACACAGGTGGCTAATCATGTTTTCTATTAATTTATCACAACACTGAGAGTCCATTAAAGAGGTCCAGTTGCTGTCCTTTGTTATATTCTCATTTCCTACTCTACTGAAGAAGTAACTAAATGGAAGTCTGTGGTGCGAAGGTGAATCTGTGCACGCGCACGTTTCGTGAGATTCAGTTTCACTTGAGCATCCCAAGGGCAGGGGCACTTGCTGTGCACCGTAAGTGTTATAATGTTATTGACCCAGTTCAAAAACTGCCATATGGCACGTATGTATTTAATTAAATTTTGTTGCACATGTTCAGTTTAAATTAAAGTAATGGCATTTATGATCAATATCCATTAGTCTAGTTATAGATATAATCGATCAGGATATCCTTGCTGGCACCGAAGGATGTAATATTTTACAGTGGAAACAGGAATAAACATATTGCCCCCCCCCCCCCCCAAAAAAAAGAGAAAAAAAAAAGAAAAAATCTAAGCAAGGTCATATTAAATACAGTATAATTCAGTTTTGAGTTGATTTTGCAAGGTTACCTCATGTTACAATGCAGAAGAATCCATGACAGACAAAATTTTGGGGTGTTGGTTTGCTCTCATGAATAAAAATGTATTAAGGTCCATTCAATAAACAAGCTACCTCAGTTTGTTTGTGGACTGGCTCCAGTTATATGTGGTATCAAAACGGGAATTCACTGGAGGTTATAGATGAGTAATGTGGTCTTCTCTATATTTCTTGTTTCATTTTTTCATTGAACCTTTATTTAACCAGGTTGGTCCCAGGTTGAGATTAAAAACCCCTTTTCAAGCGAGACCTAACTCAGACAGGCAGCAGCAAAAGAACACAAAGTTACAGACATACATAAAATGTAGAAAGTACAACATTTTGGATTAAATGATCAATAAAATTGTTCAAACAGCCAAGCTAAAAACATTGACACTATATGGAAGCTGTTTCCATGTTTCCATTTCTTGTGACTCTCATCTAATCTCTGTCACAATTTATTCTCTCTGTCATGTGTCAGTGTCACTTTCTACTGAGTCTTTGTTCAGGAAATCGCACATCATGGATGAATAAGCAACATTTTCACACATTTCCACTTTTTTCACAATATGTGCACCTGGATGTAGAATGATACATATTGGGATGCAAAAACCCAGCAGTGTTAATGTATGGTAACAAACTGTATGTATACATTTCTGCTTTTATTTGTAGCTGTCGAACAAGCAACAGGAAAAGCCTCATCTTGACCACCACCTCTCCGACTCTGCCTCGCCCACACTCCCCTCTGCCTCTCCCTGGACACCTTGGTAAGTACAGTAGCAGTAGCATGCCACACTTCAGATAGGATCATTATTTCAATTTTATTTTTATTTTTCATAAATTCCACAAAACAGCACAAGGTTTTGCTTTTTTTGTAAATTTATTTATTTATTTATTTATTTTAATTATTTATTTGATTTATTATTTAATTTTTCGTCTTCATAAATTCCAGAAGACAGCACAAGCTTTTGCATTTTTGGAAATTTATTTATTTATTTATTTTAATTATTTATATGATTTATTATTTTATTTTTCATCTTCATAAATTCCAGAAGACAGCACAAGGTTGTGCTTTTTTTTGTAAATTTATGTATTTATTTATTATATTTATTTATTTATTTTTATTTTTATTTATTTATTTTATTTTATTTTTCTTCTTCATAAATTCCAGAAAACAGCACAAGGATTAGCTTCTTCTTTTTTTTTTCTTTTTTTTTTTTTTTACAAAGTTACAATCATATTAAATCTGTTTAAATGAGTGTGTAGATAAAGAATGTGCTAAACATGAATGCCCTAGTTGTGAGCTGCAAAAAAAGGACTTACTGATCAGAAAATATTAGTAACACATGTTGTCACATGAATTTTCAATTTAGTATATAAGTGCAAAATAAATGTCACCAATCTATGGAGATGTTTACACCCCCTTCACCACACAATCCCTAACAAATAATAATTAGTTCCAGTAGCTAATTTGTCTCCTGTTTGTGTCTTGTATTTCATCATCATTGTTGTCTCTGCAGGAAGCAGCCCACTGGACAGCCCAAGAAATTTCTCACCAAGCAACCCTGCGCACTTCTCCTTTGCCTCCTCCAGAAGGTCACTATACATACTCAAGTGCATCAAGTGTAATGCATACTCATACATGTTTATGCAATGGGTGGAGTGGTTAAGGAGGACAGGCAACAGCAACAACAAGTGCGCACGAGATAAGTGATCCAGGAGGTGTTGTTGTGTGAGGTCTTACACATGCTGGGAAGCAGGCAGCCACTCGCTCTATTCACAGCTTCTGGCAGCTGAACAGGCTGACTCATGTGTGACTGGGCCAAGCCATTACATTCAGTGCAGACACTCTCAGTTTACTGACTCCCTACTGTGCTGATGTGGGTGGACAGGTGGTTTTGTAAAAGTGTGGAGGGTTTTGTTTTTAATGTACATTTGAACGAGTTCATGTCATGTTTTGGTTTTGTGGGGGGTGGGATTTTGTTTTCTTTAGGTGTTTTTGGTTGTTTGTCATGTGTTCCTTGTCTCTTCCCTTGTCCCGTTATGTCAAACCACGTCCACCTGAGTGTGTCTTCCCTTCCCAGTGTATCCACCAATCAGCTTCCCTTGCCACTTGTGTCTTGCCCAGCTGTGTCTAGTCATTGTCAATTAGCCTGTGTGTATTTAGTCACCTGTTTTCCGTTCGGTTCTTGTGGAGTCATTGTGCCTGTTCATGTTCATGTCCCTGTTTTCCATGCCATGCCATGCCTTGTGTTTGTTTTTGATCTTGTTATTTTTTTCCATAGTCCCTTGTTTACATTTTTTGTTAATTAAATCCCCTTTTTTTACTTGCATCCCTGCCTTGCCCTGTTTTTGTTGCCCCATGCATTTGGGTCCTCCCTCCAATACCCCCACATCGTGACAGTTCAGAGTCTGTGCGCAAATAATGCATGCAACCACTACTGGCTTTAACAGTGCATTTAATACAAAGAACTGTGTCAATTATATTCCATTCTGATCTGAAGCAATGATTGAGTAGAAGCTGTAGATTATTGTTAACTATTCACCTGATGAGATTCCTTAACATCTTGCTGTAAATGCACAAGAACCAAGAATAGCATGTGAATCACAAATAAAGCTACACCTGATGGATGGATGAATGGATGATTTTTTTGTTATATATAACAAAGAGACAGAAGAGTGTTTTGGGGTAGATAATGCTCTTGATGGCCTCATGATAGCAGCAGGGGGTGTTTGATGATTCATTGCAGCGAGACGTGATGCTGTGTGAGAGCAGCAGGTGACGCAGTAGCTTTGAAGCTTTGATCTGTGTCTCGTGACACATGAATGTGCCATGATCATGTATTAGGAATGTGTATATACAGTGTGAGACTTGAATGGTTTGTGTTTACACCAGTAAATCCCCAGTCAGACACACTGCTGAACTTCCTTCTTGATCAAATGTGTCTGCTTGCCTGCCACTGTAAAGTAAGGAATGCGTTTTTGGAAGAACTGACAGAACGACAAAAAGAGAGACTATAGAACCATGTGGCTTACTGTGCGGGAGCGAGGAGGCTCATCAGACATCCATCCACTAGGTGGAAAAAAAGCAAACTGGGAGGTGATTACCAATCGCTCCCAGGTAAACACCTCTAAGACTAGGAGCTGATTGCTAATCCCAGGTGCGCTCCTTCTTGCTCACTCCATCCAACTAAGGGAAACAAGAAAAACACACAGTAGGTACAGCTGAGAAGAATAACAAAACAGAACAGAAAAAAAAACTTCCCGGTGAATGAAGAACGGTGATAAGTACATTAATTTGAAATGGCTTATGTATTTTCGCATTTGTGTTTTCAACAGAGCTGACGGACGACGTTGGTCTTTGGCGTCTTTGCCTTCGTCTGGGTATGGCACCAACACTCCCAGCTCAACCGTAAGTAGCTGATTGAAGTCATTTGTTACAGTTAAAGAAAAGTTAAAAATAATTTCCAAGGCATTCAATATACCATGGAACACAGTGAAGGCCAATAATTGAGAAATGGATGGAGAAAATATGTATCAACAGTGACCCAAGAACTAGACGTCCCAATAAAATTGATGAAAAGACCAGAGGTATACTAGTTGGAAAAATACACAAAATAAAAAAAAATAAAAAAAAATAAAAAAGGGGGGGGGGGGGGCACTTAAAATTTCTCAGACACTTCTGTTATGGGTCCAATGAAACCAAGTTTGAATTTTTTGGCCATAATTCCAAAAGGAACGTTCGGCAACCAACACAACAATGCTCATCACCAAAAGAAGACCATAGCTACAGTGAAGCAATGAGGTGGCAGCATCATGCTTTGACACTCTTTACCTTCAGATGTAATTGGAGTATTATGAATTATGAACATCTGTAAAAATGTCAGCAAACGCCTGCTAGCCAACAGCTGACTTTTGTTTTTTAATCAGAAACTTTAAATGGTGACAGGTGTATGTTGACTCTTATAAAACGAGTTTAAATTTGATTAATGCTGAACACAGCCACATCCCCAGTAATACGAGAGCGTGCTGTACATACTTGGCAACCACATCACCTAAGTATTTTTATTTTATTTCCTGTCTCAAAGATTTTAGCGCTTTTTTGTCATAAGTCACATTAGTGGTGGAAACAGTTTTGATACATTTTTTTTTATTATTATTAATATATATATATATATTTTTTTTTTTTTTTTTTAGAAAAATGACATTTGACTCGGTTAAAATAAATTAACTAAAAAAACAAAAATGTTTGGAGATGGTCAAAGTAAGAAGGGAGGGTGTCAAAAAACACAGGTGCCATTAAAGGTTATTTTAGTTAGCTAAAACTAATGGAAAAAAACTAAAACTAAAATTCAAAAAACAATTTCGTTAATGCAATAAAATAAACCTAAAATTCAAAAAACAATTTCGTTAACGCAATAAAATAAAAACGAAAATGCTTTTTAAAAATGAAAACTATCGGAAATTAAATTTTATATTTTCAAAACCAACTAAAACTAACTAACTATAATTATAGCAAAAATGTCCTTTGTTTTAGTCTTTGGTAATTCATTTAATACATGAGCCGAGAAGAACTAAAACTAATAAAAACTAACAGAACCACCCTGAAAACTAAGAAAAATTAACTAAAATGAAAAATTCCAAACCAATAATAACCCTACTGCCATATTACAAATAAAATGGTTTATATACTGTAGCATTTTTCTAAATATGCAAAAGCACAAATAAATTATTTGTACAATTTTTAGAACTAAACACAAGTTTTCTTCATAACATTACGTGGCCCTTGCATCATTGTGATTTTCTGTATGTGGCCCTCAAATGAAAAGGTTTGGACACCCCTGCTGTAAATGAATGAAATTGTTGAAAACCTCTCAATGTTGTAATACATGGAAACAGACCCTGGATCAGCACCTCTATATGGATGTACACTAAATGTAATTGCTTCTTCCTATTAGCTGAACTGTGGTCACCATGGTGAGCCTCACTGTGTTTTGGTATGAGTCGTATTGCGGAAGTTTGCGTCACAGACTTGGGAGCTACTCGCCATCTGTCTGTCTGATTAGCGCCAGGCTGGTGGAACAAGTGGGACGTGATAAGGGTGGCACAGAGGGCACAAGCTCTCTCGAGATGCAGCCCACTTTGTTTCAAAAGACTTTAACCAGGGCGGATATGCACTCCCGGACCGCTGATTACATGCCCAATATAGTAAGATCCTACGCAGAATCTCTGCAAAAATCTTTGGACCAAATATGTTTTGTTATTTTGTTTCTGGGATTTATTTAAAGCTTCATTTTAAATACAGAAATATTTCTATGACCCTGAACTGGATAAGAGAAATAGAAAATGGATGGATGGATTATTAGTTACGCATGATAATACCAGGAAGTCATTCGGTTAGCAAGTGTAGGAGCCAATGTCATTGTTTTGCTGAAGTGCGCGAATGCATTCAACAGTCTTTTGTTTTATTTGTTGCCATACTTCCTCTTGTACCGTTTGTTTTCCTGATTAATCCAATTCTTGTTTCCCTTCCTCTTCAACATTCAACATTTGCCCCCCCTTCCTTTCCCCATCCCCTTGTGCTTCCTGTTCCTCCTCCGCCCTTGGCTCTCCCCTCCTCTTCCTCCCATGTCACGCTACTCTGCAGTCGTCCAGCTCCTCTCATGAGCGGCTGCACCAGCTGCCGTTCCAGCCCACCATGGATGAGCTCCACTTCTTATCCAAGCACTTTGGCAGCACGGAGAGCATCACAGATGATGACGGCGGACGCTCATCTCCGCACATGCGCCCGCGCTCCCGCAGTCTCAGGTCAGCGACGCCATCGTGATAGCAGAAGTTCAATAAATGCAGACAGGCCTCAGAGGTTTGTGTGTTTCTGTGCTGCGTTTTATCACAAAAATATGTTTTACTTCTGTGATAACTGCTTCCAGCCCGGGGCGTTCCTCTTCCTGCTACGATAACGAGATACTCATGATGAACCATGTGTACAAGGAACGATTTCCAAAGGTGAGACTCACATGCAAAAGGAAACCAGCAAAATGTAGCCTCTTATACAGTACATTTTTTGAGACAGATCAACTCAAATCGAAATTGTATGGACTAAACAACTCAAAAAAACAGAAATCACTTTCCAACCCTTGTGTCCGTGTTAATTTTTGTTTGGCTACTGTGTGAGCCCAGATGGGGCTGCCGCATTACTGCGATCAACCCCTGCCCTTTCTTTCCACTAGGCCACTGCACAGATGGAAGGGAGGCTCGCAGAGTTTATCCACGCTTACGCTCCTGAAAATGTTCTCCCGCTGGCCGATGGAGTTCTCAGCTTCATCCACCACCAGATCGCTGAGCTGTCTAGGGACTGCTTGACCAAATCTTGCGAGGGACTCATCACATCTGTCTACTTTTTTGAGCTGCAGGAGAACCTGGAGAAGCTCCTTCATGATGTAGGTGGAAGTAAGCAACAATATAAGAGGAGTCTGACATCCAATTGCAAAGTCATTTCATAAAGATTGAATGAAAGTTATTAGTAGTAGCGTGACAATGTTAAGGGCACCCAACCTTTTCCTACAGCGCTTTTCTCATGGAGCCTTATTCCAACTGATGGACTGGTCACCAGCTAATCGCATGGCCCATATAGACAAACGTTAACACTCACAATCACACCTAGGGACAATTCGGAGCGCCCAATTAACCTGACAAGCATGCCTTTGGAATGTGGGAGGAGACCGGAGTACCCGGAGAAGACCCACGCGGGAACAGGGGAGAACATGCAAACTCCACCCAGGAAGGCCGGAGCCTGGATTCAATCTTGCGTCCTCGGTACTGGGAGGCGAACGTGCTAACCAGTCATCCACCATGCGGCCCCCCCTTCATCATTTGTCTCTTTAAATACATTTTACTTCATTCTGTTTTATGAAATAGACACCTACTTGGACATAATTTGGCAACTAAGTAGGGCACACTCACTCAGTCATTTGAACCATGCTGCACTGAAGTGCAATTTCCCTCTCCATCTCCTGTCCTCGGCTGACCTGCACTCATACTGCACAAGGTGGCGGTATAGCAGAACAGATATGGTGAGCAGGCAAAACGTGTATTGGATTGCTAAAACGGCAAACGGCGTTGATGGCGCCTAACACATTTGTATGGAGGACCAAAACTGCCAAAATAAAAAAATAAATAAATGCATAAATAAATAAATGACTACAAGTGAAAATAAGAGAGAGAGAGATGTTTTTATTTACATTTATTTTTTGTATTTAATTTTTGAATTATATCCGTTTTTATTATAGGCATTTATTTATGTATGAATTTGTTGATTTTTAATTTTGGTCCTCCATGCATGTGTACATAAACCACAAAAAATCTTTAAACTGCAAATGGTGATAGCACCATTCTTCATCTCATTAATTCACTACCACATTTCTCCCTTGCCTGTACATTTAAGTGCAATGGATCTATGAGTGCACACTGTACGCAACAAATGTCATTAATAATTTCCCCTCTGGAGATAAACAGTTACAGTAAATTAATTAAAAGGTTTCATTCATTTGCCTTCTGAGATGTAGGCATTGAGTGGGTGCACTAAATGATAAATGGAGGCCAATATTGCTTCATGTTTTATCTTCAGTTGCATTTGGAATGCTTGGTTGCGTTGCTGGGATCACCCTGACTGATTCTATCTATCTGTGTCTTTGATTGTTCTCACCGACTGAGATTTAGCTTCATCTCTTTTTGTCCCTGTTTAACTGGCAGGCCTTTGAACGTTCAGAGAGCTCTGAGGTGGCTTTTGTCACGGAGTTGGTGAAAAAGCTTCTCATCATCATATCCCGACCCGCTAGGCTCTTGGAGTGTCTGGTAAGATGACTCTCTCTCTCTCTCTTATAGGTTTCTACAAACTCCGATTCCAATTAAGTTGAGATATTGTGTAAAATGTAAATTAAAACAGAAAACAATGATTACACAAATCCTTTTCAACCTTATAACATTCCACAATGCCACCTTGTGAACAACTGCAAGAGCAAATATTCCAACAGTTTAACAACTGTGCTTCTCAACATACAATTGCAATGAGTTTAGGGATTTCATCTAGAGTCCATAATATCATCGGAAGAGTCAGAGATTCTGGAGAAATCTCTGCTTGTAAGCGGCAAGGCCGAAAACCAACATTGAATGCCCGTGATCTTTGACCCCTCAGGCAACACTGCATTAATAACTGGCATCATAGTGTAAAGGATATTGCCACGTACGCTGAGGAACACGTCAGAAAACCATTTTCATTTAACGCTGTGTGGAGAGCATTTTGAGAGTTCATGTTTTCAGGCAGAAAAAAATAAATAAAAAATCTGCTGCTTCAAAGTGGAACTTAATGTGTGGATCTTCAAATAAACTGGCACTTATCTGCCCATTATACTCATTTAAGCATCCTAATGCATGCTTCAGGTACTGGAAGCAGAAAATTCAAACGTTTAACACGATCTGGTGAAAAAAACAAAACATCTGTTTGTCTGGGTGGTATTTGCATTCAGATTAAAATTTGACCTGGCATAGTGTGACTAATACTTGTACTTGGCAGCAACCGTATGCTGCTCGCTGCCTTCTCATCTGAGTCGAATAGACCATGACAACGGTGCCATTTAGAGTTGGAAGATGCCTTTTTGAGGGTGTCTGGGGGATTCCGTTCCTGTGCGACGTCTATCAATCCCCTCACCTCGACGAGTCGCACTGATGCAGCATTTGATTGACGGCCGACACATGCAGAGAAATGGTTTATCTCTCTCAACTTTCCGCCATTTTTCTAAATGTCACTGCTTTTCATTGTATGCGATTATACATTGCAATTGTGGGGATTGTAAACAATTATCAGCAGCTCGTGTTATCTCCCCTGCTTTCTGTAGACATTCACACAATAGAGTACTCTCATCAAACAGCTCAATTTCCAATATAGTCCAATGAACTGTACCACTAATTAAATATTTCCCCACCAAAAAACAATTATGCAGAAATGTTATTGCAGTTTCAGATGAAGTAATCTTACAGCACCGTTCCAACTCTTCACACAATTTTACCCCAAGCATACCACCTAAACATGACTTAGCTCTCCAAATATCTCCATCATGACCAACATTTCCATACACTAGTGTAGTAGGTCTTAGTGGTCTTCAAAAATAGACAGCGGTTGTATTCCTAAAAATATTATTGTAAGCAACATTAGAAATATGCACAGTTGGAACATTAATACTTCCCCAAATTATAAGAAAATGTAGGGGGAAAAAAACACATAAACTGATTTAATTAAAGTACCACTGATTGTCACACCCATCTAAATGGGGCGGAATTCATTCTCTGCATTTATTAATCCGGCCACGCTTGGGAATCATTTGGTGATCTAACCCCCCAATTCCAACCCTATATGCTGAGTGTCAAGCAATATATAAAAACAAAACAAAAAACAAAAACAAACAGTTCTTAATGATTGAATGGAAATGTATTGAACTCAAAATTAAACTGTACGTAGGTTGTGATTATGATACATATCGTTCAAGGGAGCGTAACCACACCACAGGAAACAAAATTAGTCCCCATTATATGTATTATTGCAGCATATAGTTTTTGTTATGCCTTGGTCAGACTAAACGAAAACAGCACGATTTTAGTCCGACCGACGTATCGCGGACAAACGGGGCATGTCGTAAACGATTTTGGGTTGTCTTGACGTAGCGTCGCCCGTGTAGTGTGACACGTTCAACGACTGGTCGCCTGTTGTCCGGGACGGTTCACGACCATCACGACGAAAGTCTAGCATGTTGGAATGTTTGCTCGTCTTGACGCATTATGTGACATACCTACGTTGTCGTCCGTTTGGTTCCACAGCATTGACCAATAGCGAGAGGGAGCGAAACGTCAATCACACACTGAACAGAAGTTTCTAGATCTTTATTTATTTATTTATTTATTTATGGGATATATATGTGTATATATATATATATATATATATATATATATATATATATATATATATATATATATATATATATATATATATATATATATATATATATATATACAGCGAATTTATCGGGTAATGTGACAGCGCAACTGTCATGTAAGACAAAAAAATGGCGTAGTCTGACCTCGGCATAACTCTATAGTGTTCTATTTGACTAATCCTAAATGTCTAGGTTTGACATTGTGTGTACTGTAATCATTCATTGGCAATATAAAAGTTTAAATTGACTTTAAGTCTAAAGCCCCCTATCTCACTGAGTTGCGAACGCTGCCGAACGTTGCAAAAGTTTCGCCAGAGTTTGACAGGGTTCGGAATTGGTCGCATTTGTGTTTGGAGTAATTTCCGTCCGAATCCATGGTTTCACTGACATGTGCATTTGTTCGTAACCTCGACATAATTCATCGTAATTTGTTATAAATGTGTCGGCAAAGTTTATTCTGAGGTCCCATTCATAAATTCATCCTGACTCCCTTATACTACTATGAGAGAGCACTTGTGTTGAGGCGGAGCACGCTCTGTTTGGAGAAAAGCAAAAACAAAAAACAAAAAGTCTGTTTGAAGACATGTATTGATCATATTTTCTAGTTTGTATTTCATGTTTTACAAGTGTTCAATGTGCCCCCCGCCCACCATGGGCAGCGCAGACAGTCAAGCAGGTTGATATTCCTCCAAAACGTATGCAGATGTTGCCGCACGGGTATATAGGTTCTATCAATGGCATCTGACTCCCTGAAAAAAAAAAAAAAAAGGTTTAAGCCGATTAAGTGTCAAACTGATGACATACCATGTATGCTGTCATATTGGACTTTTTTTGTGCAGTGCATCATCGCTATAATGTGGTGCGCAGGAGGACAAATCGTCCTGGACTTATTTCCTGGACTCCATCCATCCATCCATCCATCCATCCATCCATCCATCCATCCATCCATCCATCCATCCATCCATTTTCTTAAGCGCTTGCGCCTCACAAGAGTTGTGGGGCTGCTGGAGCCTATCCCAGCTGGCATCGGGCAATAGTACACCCCAAACTGGTTGCCACCTTGAACTGGTTGCCAGCCAATCGCAGGGCACGCAGAGATGAACAACCATCCATCCTCATAAGCACACCTAGGGACAATTCGGAGCACCCAATTAACCTGCCAAGCATGTCTTTGGAATGTGGGAGGAGACCGGAGTACACAGAGAAGACCCACACAGGCACGGGGAGAACATGCAAACTCCACCCAGGAAGGCCGGAGCCTGGACTCGATCTTGCGTCCTCAGAACTGGGAGGCGGATGTGCTAACCAGTCCGCCCTCCTGGACTATATTGCACTCTAAAAATGCCCATGGTGGCGTCAAGTATTGACATAATTTAGATAGCACTCATACCCACTCAGGTTTCATATATTCTTCCTTTGAGAAAGAAACAAAAAAAAGCATTCAGGTGACACGCAGCAACCGGTCAGTTTTGGTGGTATTATGAATGAAAAACGTGTCACCAAAATTTATGCATAGATGCTAATGATAGTCTGAAAATAAATATTAGAACTAAATTTGCGGTTAGTATTATTAATATTGCTCACGCCGTGATGACTCCCAGCCGCTAAAATGAAACATTTTGTCACTATGTATAAAAAAATAAAAAAATAAATAAAAATATGCGTATGTGATGATCATAGTCTGGAAATATTAGAATGGAACTCGCAACAATTTTGATAATATTTGAAATTGTTCATTATTATTATTATTATTATTATTAATATTATTATTATTATTATTATTATAAGCGGACGCACTTCCGTCTCAAAATTATTGTGAGCTTCATTCTAATATTTTTATACTATGATTAATATATGTCTGCACATTGTACTCATAAATTTTGGGGACAATCAGTCATGGTTTTCATTCATAATGCCACCGTTAGGCTGTGTTGTACTCCGCTGCAGTCACGTCTACAATGTCTTTCCACCACTTTTTTTCTCCAAGGAATAATATGAAAAACCTGACAGTGATATCTAAATTATGGCAAGATACTTGATGACACCATACTCATTTTTATAGCACTAAATTAAACCAGGAAATAAATCCAAAATGAAAAGGGGTTGTTTGCACGCAAACGCGTCACGGCCATGACTGACTGGACAAAAATGTCCAATAATTACATCTTCTAATAAAAAGGAAACGGAAAATAATTGTACTCTGTGTTGTGGGTCAATTTAACTCAAATTTTAGGTTAATTTGCGTTTTGTCTCAAATATCACTTTTACATGGCAAACACGTCACAGATATGTCGCAAAATGACAATGACGACAACCTCATATTTTACGATTTCAACATTCGCAGCGTTCGGCAATGTTCGCAGTTCAGTGTGATAGAGTTTAACTGGGGTGTCTTCCAGCCATCAATCCAGCCACGTGATTTTATTGTGATGTTATCATCTGCTGTGTCATTCATGCTGTTACATTTTACTGCCCAGGAATTCAACCCTGAGGAGTTCTACCATCTCCTGGAGGCTGCGGAGGATGTTGCCAAGGAGGGCCACCTGATGAAAACTGACATTCCTCGTTATATTGTCAGCCAGTTGGGACTCACCAGAGACCCAATTGAAGGTGAGGGGCAAGGCAGGAACGACACTTAAGGCAAAAGTATTGAGTCACCAACACATTTCATCTCAAGCTGTAATCAGATTTATAGCCCTTTGTGATTCAATCCCCGTCTTCTAAAAGAACATTTTCGAGGTCACTGTTGTTGAATAATTGGGTCTGGCTCACAGTGTCTGCTACGCAGTATTTCATGATCCTAAAGATCTCAGATGGGCTAATGTGAACCTCAAGTTCTTATACAGCAAAATCATCTAAGACCTTGCTTTGTACTTTACTTTAGACTTTGCATTTTATAACTTGCCTTAAATACATGTATAAATTAGGGGTGCACCGAACGATCGGCCGGCCGATTTATCGGCCCCCATTTCCTTAATTTTGGAAGATCGGTGATCGGCCACTGTCTTCTTCTGCTGAGATGACTAATAGGATTTTCATTTTTATTTGAGAAAACTACTTTATGTGCAGTTAAAACAACCCATTTGTATTATTTTGCCGATATTGTTCATTGTTTTCCAGTAAAAGAAGATTCGAACACTGAAGGTATATGTTGCTTGTAATGAAAAACAAAAACAAAAAACGGTATTGGCAAAAATCGTGATCGGCAGTTCAAACTTTTTAAAAGATCGGGGATCGGTGATCGGCTGGAAAATTGTGATCGGTGCACCCCTAGTATAAATTATATGCTTAATGATGTTTACAGGAGGAAACTTATATATTTTTTATTAAACAAAAGATACATCTGCCATATCGAATATTGGGGTCAAAGGAACTGAGTGATACAAAAAAAAGGTGTTCAAAGCAGCACATGCCGTCCACCTGTTAAAAAATAGTGACCACCCTGCCACAAACCCCGCCCTCGGCCCTATACTAGAGCTGTATATCTCATCTGTATATATACGTATAGTTTATACAGTAGTCTGCTCGTGAGTTGGGAGGGGTAAGATGGCCGCCCTGTGGTTTCAACAGCTTGCATGTGCGTGAATGGCTAACCAGTAATATATACAGATCAGTGCTGTAATCGCAAATGACAAGCTTACCAATGGTGTCAGCCATGTTTTTTGTTTACTTTTGACTGGAATGCTTTGAGATCGGACCTCAGAAGTTCCAAGTGGAACCTTTTCAAAAAATTTGAATATCCTCGAAAAGTTGAATACTTTCCATAATTCCATTTAAAAAATCTAATTTTCAAAGATAATAGTTTCAGGAGTGCACATATTTAACAAGCAATTCTGATTTGATATATTTTCTTTATCAGAAATGGTAAACCTTGATAGTTATGACAGCGAAGGACCTGTAACACCTGAAACTGATGACTCAACAGAGGTGAGTATTTTCTCAATGGATTGCTTTATGTGAAGCATATTCTTTATAGTCAAATAAATTAAAATAAACTTATTTATACAAAATAAACTCACCCTTGAGTGTTTAGTCACAACCTTGGTCTCTGTTTTTCATATTCAGATGAAAACCGTCTTTGCTTTACTCCATTCCCAAGCAGCTTCATGCTTAAGGATGATTGTGTGTATTTGAATAGCTTATGTTGCTAGGCAGATATTGACTCAATCTGTTTTCCAAAGGGTAAGATTAGAACAATGAAAGCGCCAGGTGAAGCAGACTTCCAGAGCATCAAGCTCATTAGCCATGGAGCATATGGGTAAGTACAGCAGCTGCTTCACTAATGATGAAGAACCACAATAGACAAGTAATGGCTAGGAATCGAAAATAATCATGCACATGAATGGTTGTTTTTGTTTTCTCTTTTCTGATCAGTGCCGTGTATCTGGTGCGACACCTGGAGACACGCCAGCGCTTTGCCATGAAGAAAATTAACAAGCAAAACCTGATCCTAAGGAACCAGATCCAGCAGGCTTTTGTTGAGAGAGACATCCTCACATTTGCCGAGAACCCCTTTGTGGTGTCCATGTTCTGTTCCTTTGAGACCCGTCGGCACTTGTGCATGGTTATGGAGTATGTTGAAGGTGAGAAAATGAAAAACTCACCTTTCATGGCAGCAAGGCAGTTGTGATACACAAGCATCTCAAAAGCAAGTATGTTGTGGCTGATTCCATTTTTGATAAACTATGGATGGATGGACATAGTCATCTTGGTTAGCTGTTTGGCTAGTAAGCGACACATCTCCGTGGCAACTATATTGGTGGGGGCAACGTTTTCATCAAAGAAAATGCATGTACATTGAAAATAAGCCATAACTTGCTAATATCTCAACTGATTTTCATGAGGTATGCTTTTGAGTATTGCCTTCATATTAATTTTCACTATCTTATAAACCAGGGGTGTCCAAATTTTTTCATTTGAGGGCCACATACAGAAAATCAGAAGGACGCAAGGGCCACATAATGTTATGAAGAGATATTGTGTTTAGTAATAAAAATTGTACAAATAATTTATTTGTGCTTTTGCATATTTAGAAAAATTCTACAGTATATAAACCAATGTATTTGTAATATGGCAGTAGGGTTATTATAGTTTTGGAATTTTTCATTTTAGTTTTTATTTAGTTTTGAGTTTTTGTTTTTTTTAAATTTCGTTAGTTTTAATTAGTTTTCAGGGTGGTTCTGTTAGTTATTTTTAGTTTAGTTTAGTTTAGTTATTTTCAGTATTAGTTTTAGGTTTTTTTATGTGTATTACTTGTGCGCAATATTTTTTATTTTGTTTGTTTTATTTTAGTTAGTTTTGTAAACATAAAATGTACTTTCAGTTAGTTTTCTTTTTTTTTTTTTTTTAAAAAAGCATCTTCTTTTTATATTATTTTGTTAACGAAATTGTTTTTTTAATTTTATTTTAGTTTTTTGGTTAGTTAACTAAAATTAACTTTAATAGCACCTGTGTTTTTCGACACCCTCCCTTATTAATTTGACCCTCTCCAAACATTTTTGTTTTTATTTTATTTGAGCAGTCAAATTTTTAGCATATGCCTCGGGCCACTTAAAAAGTGGACAGAGGGCCGCAAGTGGCCCCCGGGCCGTAGTTTGGACACCCCTGTTATAAACATAAAACATGTCAGGAATGCTGGTACCAGATGAAAACTTAAACACTTGAAGCTGGAAGCTAATGATGGTTATGTAAGAGGAGCTGCTAGCTTGTGCAATAACGTGCAACTTACATCATCTGTTTAGTGAACTATCAGCAAGCTCGTTTAACCTCTTGCTACCAAAATACAAAAAAAAATTAAGCTTAGCATCTAATCAGCACAGCAAAATTTTCATGGAAAAGTAACGTACAGTATTAGATTGTCATCATTGTTATTATTGGTGACAAACTTAACAAGTTCTGATTTCCACTGTCAGGAGGAGATTGTGCCACTCTGCTGAAGAACATTGGGGCTCTGCCAGTGGAAATGGCTCGAATGTACTTTGCTGAAACTGTCCTTGCGCTGGAATACTTGCACAACTATGGCATTGTCCACCGTGACCTCAAGCCTGACAAGTAAGACGCTTTCCGAAAAGTCATGCAAAAATGTACAGTAACTATTAAAACAAAAATAACATATGGAACAGTGTTATCTATGTACTGTATGTGTTTTTCTCCTCAGCCTTCTCATAACATCAATGGGCCACATCAAGCTAACCGACTTCGGCCTGTCTAAAATGGGTCTGATGAGTCTGACCACCAACCTGTATGAAGGACACATCGAAAAGGACACTCGTGAGTTCTTGGACAAACAGGTAAGCGAGCACACGCAAATCTTACACAGCTGTATGTGAAAATCTGTGATTATATATTAAGCTGTTTTTTTAAAATGGGTCTATCTCTCCCATGCGTTCGTATTCCTAAGTATTGTATTCCTTTTCTCAGTCATTTCTATTAGATTCATATGTATGTCCTTTGTCGAGATTCATGTGGCATTCACATGGTCACTTATTTTCAAAGCTCAGTGTTGATATTTCTCATGAGTGACAGATGCAGTCCAACAAAAAATGTAAAACCTGTTTTTGCCTTGAGGTGTGTGGAACTCCAGAGTATATCGCCCCTGAGGTCATTCTTCGTCAAGGGTACGGAAAGCCAGTGGACTGGTGGGCTATGGGTATCATCTTGTATGAGTTCTTGGTGGGGTGTGTGCCTTTCTTTGGAGACACTCCGGAGGAGCTGTTTGGACAGGTTATAACAGGTGAAACACCAAAGTAGTATTTTAAATGCATGCAGTCATACCATTATATTTTTATCATTCCAATTGGTTGACCTCTTTTGCAATTATGTGTGACTTGTGTCCCCCCACAGATGACATAGTATGGCCTGAAGGAGATGAGGCGCTCCCTGTTGATGCCCAACATCTCATCTCCTCGCTCTTACAGACAAATCCACTTGTTCGACTAGGAACAGGTCAGTAAGTTAGTTTTGCATTTTTGCACACTTTTAAACTGCATTCAAGAAAAAAAATATATATATATATATTGAAATTGAGTGAGTAATTGAGCTTTTTTTCCAACATGACCCTGGTTGATCTCCTTTGCTCTGCTGCCACCTGCTGGCCATTTGTGTAATAACTACCACTTCTGCAACCGTTCTTTGCTGTTGAGAGGCTGCATCAAAGTTGTGTTCTAGCATTAAAAAAAAAAAAAAAAATGTCTTTGGGACACTTAAAACATTAAAAAATAAAAAAACAAAAAAAACACATTTACACGTTATTGGGAGCAAATGAGTTAACTTGGAATTCTATGGCTGCATCCATCCATCCATCCATCCATAACTGTCTGGATGGTTCTTTTCCCTGTTTGGACATGACAATTTCCAAAAACAATTTGAAATGTGGACTCGTCGGACCACAGAACACTTTTCCAATTTGCTTCAGTCCATCTTAGATGAGCTCAGGCCCAGAGAAGCCAGCGACATTTCTGGGTGTTGTTGATAAATGGCTTTTGCATTGCATAGGAGAATTTTAAGTTGCACTTGCGGATGTAGCGTCAAACTGTATTTACTGACATTGGTTTTCTGAAGTGTTCCTGAGCCCATGTAGTGATATCCTTTACATATTGATGTCGGTTTTTGATGCAGTGCTGCCTGAGGGATCGAAGGTCACAGGTTCTCATTGTTGGATTCCGGCCTTACCACTTACATGAAGTGATTTCTCCAGGTTCTCAGAACCTTTTGATGATATTATGGACTGTAGATGATGAAATCCTTAAATTCCTTGCAATTGTATGCTGAGGAATATTGTCCTTAAACGGTTTGACTTTTTTCTCATGCACTTGTGAACAAAGAGGTGAACCTTGCCCCACCTTTGCTTTTGAATGATTGAGCAATTCAGTCACCCACCGGTTCCCAATTAGCCTGTTCACCTGTGGACTGTTCCAGACAGGTGTTTGATGAGCATTCTTCAACTTTCTCAGTCTTTTTTGCCACATGTCCCAGCTTTTTTTGGAATGTTTTACAGCCATAAAACTCTAATTGAATGATTATTTGCTAAAAACAATCAAGTCTATCAGTTTGGACATTAAATATCTTGGTTTGTCTTGTATTCAAATAAATATAAGTTGAATATGATTTTCAAATCGTTGCATTTTATTTTTATTTATGCTTAACACAATGTTCTGACTTCATTGGGATTGGGTTTGTAATTATATGTAATGCATAACTGCAGAATCTCTGTAACTGTAAGTATTCTTTGTTATGTTCTCAAGAAGGAGTTCTTGAAGTTTGCTCGAGTCGGAATTTGTTTTTGTTTTTTTCAGAGCCGACTGTGAATGAAGCCCATTGTTCTTTCAATTTGCAAATAAATATTGTATAAATTCAAGTTACTGATGAATACGTTGCTGAAGTTCCGTGGTTCCATATTTCTTTGTATTATTTTCTTGATTTTCGGCTGCAGTTCTTCACTGTCCTTATCCCTCTTCTCCATATACGCCCACCTGCTTCCACCCCAATCTTTGCCTAGTAGGGGGCGCTTTTGAAGTGAAGCAGCACTCCTTCTTCACAGAGGTGAACTGGAACAGCTTGCTGAGACAAAAGGCCGAGTTCATCCCTCACCTGGAATCAGAGGAAGACACCAGTTATTTTGACAGTAAGTCTCCTGTTGTGAATTCAGGGTATGACCTTATAGTAACACACCAACAAGAGTACTGTTTTGCTTTCGGCCAATTCTAATTCTTATTGTTTGATCTCCCTGCAATAGCACGATCTGAGCGCTACCATCATGTGCATTCATACGATGAGGATGATACCAATGATGATGAGCCTGTGGAGTTACATCGCTTTTCTTCGTGCTCACCCCGCTTTAGTAAGGTCAGACTTGCTTATAAACCCGACTGATGGAATATACGCAGTTTTGAAACACCAAATATTGTTCAGCTCTTTATATGGGAATTAACTCGTAGCTGTAATGTTTGCAAATGTAGGTGTACAGTAGTATGGAGCATCTGTCCCAGCTGGAGCATAAACCCCCAAATGTCACTTTACGGGAGCACAAAGTTCCAAGAGAGGACCGAATGGCCAAGAGGGAAAGCCTGGGTAGTTTTACACTCAGGGACAAGAGCTGGAGGACGGGATCACCTGAGATGTGAGTGCCGAGTACTGCTAGCTTTCGCTATCTAGCTTTCCCTGTGATACATTTATTTTTATTTATTATTATTATTTTTTTAAGAAAGAAAACTACCAAAGATAATTTTGTCGGTGAAAAATTTTCGTCATAATTTTCGGCACACAATTTTTTTTTCCAGACGAAAATTAAACTACCGGTAAACTAAACTAAATTAAACAAAACAAAAATAAAAAGCCATTCCTTGAGACTATAATAACAAATAAAATTGACAATTTTGTCAATGACTAAAACGAAAATGAAAACAACACAGTGACGAAAATTCACACAATCCAATGTGAAGGAATGAAACGCGGGTTGGAGAAAAGAACCAATCAGAAACTGTTCAGTGTCACTGTTAATGTTCAAACATGTTTATATGCATTTTGCAGCTCTAAGATTAATCTCAAGCAATTATGCACTTTTTTTTATTTGGGTGAAAACTAAGTATAATTATTGTCAGTTCAATATGTTTCACTGAAACAATTAATACCTACACCGTTGTATTAAATGTGTCTTGCGTGTTAAATTAAACTACATTTACAAATGTGTTATTATTTTCTGCATAAAAGTTGAAATGTATGCTGAAGGAAAATATCGACTAAACTTACTTGTTTTCGTCAACTAAAATTGCCCTTTATTTTCATGGACTAAAATTGGATTAAAACAACTACAATACAATCACATGACTAAATTATGACTAAAACTTTAATACATTTTAGTCAAAAGACCATAACTAAAGCTAAATTAAAATTTCTTGTCAAAATTAACACTGAAAGCTAAAAATTGTTTATGACTTAAAAAAAATTAATATTTTTTATTATTATTATTATTATTTTTAGAAATAATTGTATTCTTTTATTATTTCTATTTCTTAGGAAGCGTTTGTCCTGCTCCGAGTCTTCTTTTGCTGAGAGCGACTACAGTCCTCCATCTGGAGCCCGGAGGCGCTTCTCTGCCCTCATGGACACGCACCGCTTGGCCTCACCTCTCGAGGTGGATTCTGAACAGTCCCTATCTAGGAGCCAGCCTCAAGTGAAGGCCAGGGGCACCTCTCTGGAAGGAGCCATGAGCGCCATCTCCTCGCAAGGCGATCTGAGGACATTCCTCAAAGAGAGCAATGGCTTTACAGCTGGAGGTGAGAAATGGAGATCACAACTGAAGTATGACCCGGAATGTGTATGTAACGTTCTAATGTTTTCTTTACCAGCCAGTGCTGCTGTTCTGGGGCTTCCAGAGCCCCAAGGGCCCAGAGGGGCCACCACGGACTTGGTGCTGCGGAGAGTTCGTCACCAGCAGCTCTCAGCTGAGGGAGAAAAACGCAATGCGAGACCAGGAAATAAAGTGATCAAATCTGCTTCTGCTACAGCTTTATCTGTCATCATTCCTGCAGGTAAGAACTTTAGATCACGAAATATTATTGCATAAACTGTTTAAATATGGTATAAGAGGTATTTCTCATCAATGGGTTTCCAGTTATTTAAACCATAGAAAACAATATGTTGATTTCAATAATCGACAATCAAAACATAGTTATGTTACTTGTGGCCCAGGGATAAATTTGGGGCCAGTACTTTTTCTCCTTTATGTGAATGATATTACAAATATTTTGAATTTGTTAAAATGTATTTTGTTTGCAGACGACACCACTTTATTTCATACCGAGGAAAAATATATAATGTATTTATTACAAGTAATAGAGAAAAAGTTTACGAATATTATGAAGTGGTTCAATGCCAACAGACTGTCTATAAATATTAGTAAAACCATATTTATGATATTCAGTTGTAAAAATATAGATAATGAAGCAACACTGACTGTACAAGGTATAGAAATAGAAAGGACTAATGAAATAAAGTTTTTAGGATTTATTATTGATGAATATTTAACATGGAAAGCGCATATAGAACATGTCGAATCTAAGGTATCCCAAACCGCAGCCGTTTAACACAAGGTTAAAGAATCATTGAACAAGAATGCTTTGTTATTGTTATATAATTTATTGATTGTTCCATACCTGACCTATTGCATTGAAGTGTGGGGGTGTGCTGCCAAAACCTACACCGAACCCATTTTTCTTATACAGAAATGTGCTATCCATGTCGTTTTTGGTTGTGGATAGTAGATACAGAGACCATACTAATCCATTATTTATACAACTAAAAACTTTAAAATGTAATGAATGGATGAAGTTTAACCGCCTTAAAATAATGTGTAAAGCCCATCATGAAATTATACCAATTAACATGCAAATCAAATTTTAAAAAAAAGGGAACACGAGTACAAATTAAGAGGAACATATATATTTTTCCACACCGACATAGAGGGGGAAAAAAACAAAAAGAACAATGTATACAAAGTGTCAGTCTGTGGAACAATCTGGATTACATAACTAAATCATCTCAGTCCATTTGTATTTTTATAACATGTACAAAAGCTCTATTATTGGACAAATATATATAGCACAAGGTCATGTTTTTCAATCATTTTTTTTACCATAACAGCATCTTGACTGCTAATTGTCATTTATTTTGTGTGGATTATTATTACTATTATTATTATTGTTTCATTTTTATTTTATTTTATGGTCAGAGGCAGATATCAAAGGTTTTATTTCTTTCTGTCCCCTTTCATTTCTTTTTTAAAGAATAAAATAAAAATTTTGAACAAAAACAAAAGAAAAGAAACAGTATCAAACCGAATATTTCTTTAAATGACAAATTATGCTCTATTGAGTGTTACTTAATTCTCCTCCCCTCAGTGGAACAACATGGCGCCTCTCCCCTAGCGAGTCCCATGTCTCCTCGCTCCCTCTCATCCAACCCGTCTTCTCGGGACTCCTCGCCCAGTCGAGACTACTGTCCAGTGGTAAATGTCCTGCATTCCCCGATCACCATCCACCGCTCAGGGAAGAAGTATGGCTTTACTCTTCGAGCAATACGAGTCTACATAGGAGACAGTGACGTCTACAGCGTACACCATATGGTCTGGGTGAGTAGGCATGACGTGCGGCCTGTTGCAAATGTGATCAGCACAGGGTGTAGTCTGCCTCTTGCCAAGGCAGCCAGAATAGACTCTAGCCCTGTGGCCTTGAAAAAGACACGTGAAGAAAATAGATGGATATATTATGGAAGTAATTTTCTATCCATCTGTTTTCTTTAGATCTTTTCACCATGATGTCAAACGTACTTCCAAGTGGCACCACCGCAAGCTAACGCCAATTGCAGCACAAGTAAACAAACATTTACAGTACATGAGAAAATGGCGTAAATGACTTAATGATTATTTTAGCCTTCTAGTTTACCACTGTAGTTGTAATGTGTGAACAGTCAGAAAATAAAAACAAGGCTCAAAGGGAGGCTGATGCTAGCTTTAATTAACATTTCAGCAGGTAACATGATCGTCGAGGGACTGGCTAGTTAACTTTTTTCTTGCTTGGGTCAATGGCACAAACGTGGTCGTTTGACCGTGAACTGGTTAGCGTGCTATAACAATGATGATATATCTACTGCCCTTGGGCTCCATTCTTAGAAAACATGGAATTTCTTTCCATTGCTATGCGGATGACAGTCAGATCTTTGTCCCGCTTAGTAAAAAGGACGCTTTCTCATTGAAGCCTCTTTTGTCCTGTCTGGAAGAAATCAAAGCCTGGATGGCTTTAAATTTCTTGAACTTCAATGAGAAGAAAACAGAAGTTATGGTCTTTGGTCCCAGCGGCTCTTCTCATCCTGCCGACTTGGGTCCTCTGGCACAATATCTGAAGCCAACAGCCTCAAACCTGGGTGTCAAGATGGACAGCGACTTTAAACTGGACCGGCAAATTGCCGCTGTTGTCAAATCCGGCTTTTTTCATCTTAGACAGCTGGCTAAGGTCAAAAATCTCCTATCTCAGCAGCATTTAGAAATGGTAATCCATGCCTTTGTTACATCTCGGCTGGATTATTGTAATGCACTTTATTTCGGGATCAGCCAGTCCTCCCTGCAGCGTCTCTCCAGCTTGTCCAAAATGCTGCTGCTCGTCTCCTTACTGGTGCCCGTAAGAGGGAACACATAACCCCTATTCTGGCCTCTCTTCACTGGCTGCCCGTGAAATTTAGAATCCACTTTAAGATTCTTCTATTTGTTTTCAAATCTCTCAATGGTCTTGCCCCTCCTTATCTCGCCGAGCTCTTGCACCACTACACACCTGCCCGGTGCCTCAGGTCAGCAGACTAGACTCAATTGGAGGTACCAAGGGCAAAGCGGAGGTTTAGAGGAGATTGAGCCTTTGGTCTTGCCAGTCCCTCCCTTTGGAACGACCTTCCACTAAATATTAGGCAGTCCCCCTCGTTATCCTCTTTTAAAACACGTCTTAAAACACATCTGTATTCTTTGGCTTTTGGCGCACCGTGAGACTTGTTCCTGGTGTTTTGTGGTGTGTATGAGTTTTAGTCTACCTATTTATGTATTTATTTATCTCTTTATTTACTTGCCTACTTCTTATTTATTTACTGATGTAAAATGTATTTACTTGAAAAAAAACTTGTATTGCACTTCAAAATGTTTGCTTTGTTCTTGTTTACTGCAAAACTGATATTTATGTTTATGTACAGCACTTTGTATACAGCAATGCCTGTTCTTAAAGCGCTTTATAAATAAAGTTGATTTGAGAGTTGAGTTGAGATGTTAGGGCTAGCAAGCTAGCCATTATGCATATGCAGTGAGGGAAATTGAACAATGTCTAAGCCTTTTGGGGTATATCTGGTGGTGCAACCTCAAACACAGCAAATTTTGTTGACATTTTTCCTTTACATTTCAAGCCATTAGTAATCAATCACTTTCTGCCACCCTGGTTCCAAATAATCCAAAACATTATGAAAAGGTCTATGCTGTTTGGCCTTATTAGGGTGGCAGTTGAGCTGGAGCCTCAACCAGCAAGTAGCGGGGTTTCTGCGCCAACCAATTCAAACAAAACTGCTCATTTCCTTTAACAAGTCAATTTATTTGTATTTCCAGCATGTGGAGGATGGAGGCCCCGCCCAGGAGGCTGGACTTAGTGCTGGGGATCTCATCACCCATGTAAATGGGGAGTCAGTTCACGGTCTGGTCCATACAGAGGTGGTGGAACTCATCCTGAAGGTGATGTGACGTTATCTATCTACTCGACTCCAATAAATAACTTGCTTGTAAATTAACATGAGTGATATTTTATCTCCAGAGTGGAAACAAGGTGACCGTTACGACGACTCCCTTTGAGAACACGTCTATAAAAGTGGGACCTGCACGCAAGACCAGCTATAAATGCAAAATGGCACGACGCAGCAAGAGGCCAGGAGCTAAAGAGGGGCAAGAGTGAGTTAAAACAACATGCAATCATAAGCAATGCAATGATAAACATTTTTTTAGTTTATCTGAAGTCACGTCATTGCTGTTCCATTTGGTCCTTTTACAGTAAGAAGCGCAGTTCCCTGTTCCGAAAAATCACCAAGCAATCCAATTTGCTCCACACGAGTCGCAGCCTCTCCTCTTTGAATCGCTCTCTTTCATCTGGAGACAGTCTTCCCGCATCTCCCACCCACAGCTTCTGTGCCCGCTCACCCACGCAAACTTATCGATCCACTCTGGAATCGCCATACGTGGGTTAGTTGCTAATCTTTCTGTTTCGATGCAAACAATTACCGTATTTTCACAACCATAAGCGCAGTCTCAGGTACGGGTGCTATTTTCTGTATTTAACACACACATACGGCGCACCGCACTATTGGGCGCAGGCACGCTAGCCCAAAACATTATGGTAGCATCCTTTCACGCTAAATGTTAGCGTATGTTTTTAAAACGGCAGCAGAACAAAACAGTTCGGTTGTACTTTATTGAAATATTTAATAATGTAAAGAACTGTGAGTTTTGTTGTACTTGAAGTATTTAACAATGCACTCACGTTACTTTTGATCAATCCTCATCCACATATTCCTCAAAGTCATCTTCATCATCTGTATGTATCTGAAACGAACAGCCGGGCTCGTTCTCTACCAAACACGCCAGGTTCTCTCTCGTCAATACAGTATTGTCAGAGTCAGTCTAGTTCCCATGCGATTCCTCAGAAATGATGCCGGCCTTTGCGATAGCTCGATTAGTGCAAGCAGACACATTTAGCCCAAGCATGCGCCATCCATTCACAAATTGTGGCGTAACTCGCTCTAGTCTAGCAGTTCCATAAAGTGAAAGCAGTGAGCACCATGAAGTCCTACTGTATCTTATATACAGGAAACCATGCCCTGGTTGAGGACTGGAAGGCATGAGAACACAAAAGCCTCATGTCATCTTTCAGTTGAGTTTTTCGGGTTGTCATACCTGCCAGTCCTCAACCAGGGCCGGATTTCCTGTATATAAGCAATATGTCGGCAGTGCTCCGCTTGACTGTCGGCAGAAATGCTCTCACGCAGACAGTGCGCTTACCGAAGTCGCACAACATTTACAGATTTTGGAACTCACTCTTAGGCGCACCGTCGATTTTTGAGAAAATGTAAGGCTTTTTAGTGCACCTTATAGTCGTGAAAATACGGTACTGTACACTAATGCTAATGGTGATATTGTCAGAATGGCCCCTAAGATGATGTTCTCTCCCTAGGCACATCCTCACAGAGCAGCTCCCCAGCATCGAGCACCCCAAACTCCCCAGCCACTTCACACCACATGAGGCCCAGCTCTCTCCATGGCTTGTCGCCCAAACTTCACCGCCAATACCGCTCTGCCCGCTGCAAATCTGCCGGCAACATCCCCTTGTCGCCTTTAGCCCACACCCCATCCCCCACCACGTCTTCCCCTCCGCCTCTGAGCGGCCACACAGTCGGCAGCTCCAACACCGCGCAGATGTTCCCCGTCAAGCTGCACTCGTCGCCGCCCGTCGCCCGTCCTCGTCCCAAGAGTGCCGAGCCGCCCAGATCCCCACTCCTGCAGCGTGTGCAATCAGCGGAGAAGCTTGGAGCGCTTGTTCTGCCTTCCTCCTCCTCATCATCATCCTCGCCTTCTCCTCTGACGGGAGGGGTGAGTCTACGCAAGCACAGTCTGGAGGTAACGCACGGGGACTACAGAAGAGAGTCCTTCCACTGTGAGCACAGCCTACAGAGTCTGCTTGAAATGGAGGGAGAGAATGGACCTGCTCCACCTTCTCCCTCCTCCTCCTCCTCCCCTTCCCCACCTCTGGGAGGGGAGAGCAGTAGTTTGAAGCCTGTCAGAAGGCTTGGAAGGCAGGAATCACCACTTAGCCGTGACACAATGATACCACTAACGGAGAAAGATACTCAAACCACGCCTTCTGATCTTGCTGGATCCAATACTGAGACCAAAACACTAAAAAGTGAATCCACTGTTGACCCAAATAAAACGTTACCCACCTCTGGGGTTCTACAGAGCTCAGCTGCAGTCGAGACCACCTCTTCTCTCGTCGTAACCCCGTCCACCAAGCCGAAACAGGGGGTCAAACCTCAAAATGCTGTGACTTCTGAGGCGACTGTCTCGAAGAGCAAACCTTGTGAGAAAGTCTCCACGCCAGGGACAACTAAGTGCCTCCAACCGCAAGAGAGAAAGCAGAAGGATGCTCATGTAGAAAGCGTGTCTTCAACTAAAATTAACGCAGAAGACAAAACCAAATACGTAGCATGTGCAGACAAAGGTGGCGGTCGCAAAGGATCAACGACAGAGTCGTCCAAACCGCGTAGAGCCACAGAATCTGAAACCGACACGGTCAGGGTTAAAGGTCCCGCGCCTCCAGTTCCAACCACAGTGCAGGTCCACGGTGCAACAAATGCACCAGCAGCTGTCAGTTCCAAAGCGGAGAGAGCTTCAAAGAGCTACCGGGGAGTGAAGGAGGACAGGACGCACCTGGAGGTGTTGGAAGAAAACCCCATGTCCCCGTCGTCGAACGCATCCTCACCTTGTTCTAGCAAGCCGCGCGCCATGTCGCCCGGCGATAGAGCCAGCTTCGTCACGCAGCTCACAAGCGTCGCCAAAACGGTACTCGGGCCCATGAAAGGGGGGTCGCAAGACTGCTCCAAAGTCAAAGACCCCTATAAGTCAAGTGAGGAAAAACGAAGCATCTCGGTGGGAAAAGCGGAGGCTTCGGGTGGGGCCGGACGCCGTGCGGCTCAAGCGACGTCGGCCGGAAGCGCTCTCCACTTGGAGAAAGGAAACGCTCGGGGCTCGAAGCATCATTCGTGATAAAGCAGCATTGCCTTTTACTGTAGAAGCATCCAAACATATCATATCAATTAACACATTTTTAATTAAGCAAATGCCTGAAAATAAATAATATGTGACTTTGGACATAATGAGAAAAAACCCCAAGATGCATCAACTACAGTTTGAAAATGTATTTGCACTATAGCATATCGTAGGCCTGTGGATGTCTGTCAAAATGTGCTGTAGATATATTTAAAAAAAAAATGCATGTTGTACATGGGAAATCAAAGTCATTCAAAAAGCAGATGAAAATAAAAAAAATAATTAAAAAAAATACTGAAGACCATGAGGTAGTAAACACTGTGAACAACTTTGCAACCATGTCAACATGCAAACCGCATTCCATTTAACTTAGTTTGGTTAAGTTTAGTTAGCACTGCAGAATGATAAAATATAGTCATGTATCATAATAACAGGAAGAAAAAAAACAAAACAAGAAAACTAGCGTACTAGAGCCTGGACCAAATACCTAAATACTTGTCAAAGGAGATGCAGGTGTATTGATTGGTTAAAGGGCTGAATTCCAGTGGGATTCAAGTAGGCTATATGAAATGAACTTGCACAGGGACACTATGCAATGTGATAATAATGCAACTTTAGGTGTCCAGGATTACTAAGTTTACATTGTTTTGTCGACGAGTAGAGGTGAAAGAAGAAGTAGTTGCAATAACCCAAGCAAATCTATTTTGCTTTCAGAGTTGTCCCTTTTGATGTGTGCAATTGCTATTCTATGTGAATTTGTTGTGTGTTATAGTGTTAACTACCACTTAAAAAGTTGGTTGAATATATGTAAGGTTTTTCTACATATGATACCTTTTTATATTTCATAATTTATTGTGGTAAATGTGGTGTTTTATTTTGTTTAAAGTTAGAAAACATTGGTGTCTGCCAAATGTACATGAAAACGAATGCATGTAATGTGTTCATGACGGTTTTCATCTGAATACAACACAAACACAATGTAATCGGTTTAATTAAAAGATTCTCCTATGCTTGCGATTGGCTGGCAACCAGGCCACGGTGTCCCCCGCCTACTGCCCAGAGCCAGCTGAGATAGGCTCCACGCCCCCCGCGACCCTTGTGAGGAATAAGCGTTCAGGAAAATGGATGGATGGATGGAATCTCCTATGCAAGGCTCACACTGAATGTCTGACCAGATTTCCTCCTCAGCATTACTGCAATGTGAAAGATAAAGAACAATCTTCTATAATGCATGCATTTCCACAATGCAAAGTGTAAACCAAACATTCCATTTCTGGTTACAGAAGCCTGAAGAATTTGTGACGTTTTTGTAAAAACACCATGTGCATGTTTGCTGTTTGCTTTTCATTATTCAAACATTATTTGGCAAGAGTTTAGGTCAATTTCTAACTCAAGAGGTAAAAGTTGAATCATAGAAATCCTGCGTAAAAGCGCAAGTTTAGCGATAAACTATACGTTGTGTTTCGAATTCGGGTTCGGAACAGAAGTCTGTCGTAACGCGAGGATCCCCTTTATTGTCCTTGGTATTACCCTGGTCTGTTGAAATCAATGTCACCTGTAAAACCCCTGTTGTGCAATTTAAACGTTACTGTTTAGTTTCCAGTTCCGACTTGTGTTAATTTTAAAGAGACGTGTAAATCATCCCGGTACATTTTCAGTCTTTTATGTTTTATCGCCTATTCTTACCTTACACTGCCATCTTGTGGGTGACCTACCAAAAAGGCTGATTTGTGTAGGTTTAGTTAAGAAATCTGATGCCTAAAATTCTATTCATAAATCTAATGTAATTGAAGATGTTTACGTTATTCTGAAGTTGTTGTTTTTAAGCTTATGACTTTTTATTTCATCCAATGTGCTGCGTAGGGCTTCAGAGTGGAATCGGTTGTTTTCGCATTAAACACAAACGTTTTGTGTGTCATGATTTGTACTTTTTTTTTTTTTTTATTAAATTTTGTCGTGTTTACAAACCATTATTATTTTTGTTAATTCATATGTCTTTGCACCTGTTTTACGTTCCAAAAAGTAACCGTTAGTCAAATAGGCGCAGTGGAATTATCATTAATGTAAGTTCAGTACAATGAGGAACTTCTATGCTAAGTTATAAAAAAAAAAAAGAAAAAAAAAAAGAAGAAATATAGACACAATTGTTTACTTGTAAGCAGAGAGGCCTGGGAAAAAATAAAATGGGCATAATTTCCCATTTAGATGTCAGTACATGTTCGGTGTAAATGTCAATATGAGATTAGATATGGGTTACAGTGATACAAAGTATGTTTCATTACATGGTCTGTTCATTCAATGGTCCGACACTCGATCCTGTGGGATACTGTGATTCATATTTTTATGTATGACAAAGAGGATATGTATTTAAGTTCATGTGTTGCAAGAAAAAAATAAATAAAAACAGACTAAATGATCATTTGTTTGCATTCTTTCTGAGAAGCCAATTTGGTGTGCGACTGTGTAGTAAATAAACCAAACCAGGAAGTTGAGGCGAGTACGTATTTAGAAAGTTCATTGGCTTAGTTTCAGCCAATCACAATAGAGCTTAGCCCGTTCCCAGTATAAACAAGGAAGTACAAGCTGATGGACAACCACTACAACCACAGTACTTGTATCAGCGATTCTATTGACCGATTTGGCTCGTTTAATTTCACAGAAAGATATGTCTGAAAGAAGGTAAACACAACACCGTCATTTGCGATGTAGTGCACTTTATTTGCGAGTTGGCGTTACTTGAAGGGAATATTCGATATTTAGCGCCGGTGATTTAAACAAAAAAAATGTTTGGAACCAAGTAGCTATAATTTGGTACTGTATTTCATTCATAGCCAATCGTACTTAACACGTATGCCAGTTATTTTTAGGTAGCTATACGCTCTTATTACCATTCCAGCTTGTCACACAGTGATGTTATGAAACAGGATAATTAACATAATTAAAACAAACAAAAAAAGATTTATTATTTATTCTTATATCCCTGTGAATATGTTAATACTAGTTTATTAACAGATTATGACTTTTTGTAACTCTGTAACATAAACTGTGCCCCGTCAAATCTTTGATACTGTGGGCAGAAGAATAATTAACCATCAGCAGCTCTTTTACTGCAAGTAAATATTCGAAATTCCTTGAGTCACAGGGTGCAGTCACATGGTCTCCTTCTCTTAACTACCATAGCCATGAGTAGTTATAAAATCTGGTAAATGCACTTCATCAAGTTAAATAATGTGTTTGTTGCCGTAAACTAAACAAACAAACAAACAAACATTGTATTGGGTCATATGTCAACACTGCTTTGTTATTTTTGTTCTTCATCTACATATAGTTGCTCTGTCTGTAGGGAGTGTTCCCTCCTGGCCAGTCTTGTTCAAATCTGATGGTTATGAACCGCAGTGCCTCCTCAACTTACTCTGAGAGCCAGTCTGCTGCAGATGAATATATGGACGACTGGCTCTTCCTCCCTTCTACCTCAGCAGCTTCTCTGTGCCATGAAGAAGAGAGCCGAGAAGACGTAGAGGAAAGAGGCAAAATCAAATCCAAGTTGGTCTCAGCATGGAATAGTGTCAAATATGGTTTGTTTAAGATGGCGAACTACATTACAACTATGAATGTTTTTTTTATTTGGTCTCTTGAAATCTTGTTTCTCATTCATTAGGCTTGTCCTTCAAGCAGAAATCAAATTTGAGCAAGAGCTCTCCTGTGATGATGTTTGGAAAGTCATATCAGCTCAGCGATCGAGGTGAGGTTGCGGCCGCGATTTCAAGCAGATCATTTAAGCATGATGCCACATTTATTTGCAAGATAATAAAATATGTGTCTTATTATTTCAATGTCAGGGGAGAACGAATGTTTCCACCGCTCCTTTGCAGCTCTGCTGTGGTTGACGTACAGACGAGGTTTCCCGCAGCTATCAGGCTGCTCTCTGACCACTGACAGCGGCTGGGGATGTCTTCTCCGTACAGGACAGATGTTGCTAGCCCGAGGACTAATTCTACACCTGATGCCACAAGGTGACACAGCAGTATACTTTGAGGAGCTTACATTCTAATGGCTCGGCAGCATTTTTAATAAGACATCAAAATGTGTTAAATTATTAATGTTTTCTCAGTATGACATCAGATGAATGTGGAGATGTATTTTAATACACATTGCCAGGTGTAAAGAATACTACACTGTTTTTATGACGCTTCTTGGCCATCCTTTTATGATTCGTTGATCGTTCCATACCTGACCTATTGCATTGAGGTGTGGGGTGTGCAGCCAAAACCGACACTGAACTCATTTTTCTTTTACAGAAAGAAATTTTTCTTTTACTAATTTTTTCTTTTACGTGTCATTTGCAGTTGTGGATACAGCGACCACACTAATCCATTATTCATACAACTAAAAACATTGAAATTTCATGAATTGATGGAGTTTAACCGCCTTAAAATATTGTATAAAGCCCAGCATGAAATTTTACCAGTCAATATATAAACCAAATTTATAAAAATGGAAAGTGAGTACAAATTAAGAAACGGACATTTTTTCCAAACCTAAATAGGCCTATAGAACAAAACAAAAACAACGATGTATTTCAACTCAAGGTGTCGGTCTGTGGAAAAATCTGGATTGTAAAACAAAATCTTCTCAGCCTATTTGTATTTTTTCCAAAAATGTATAAAAGCACAATTACTGCAAAAATATATATAGCACAAGGACATGCAGTTCCCACATATGTTATTGTGATTTTTATTCTCCAAACTTTTTTGCCGCGTAACAACTCTCGCATAATACTTCCTATTTAAATTGATCAAATTTCAACTAGCTTCCAAAATTGACGCCTCCCATTAGGGGTGTGCTAAGAAATCGATTCATAAAAGAATTGAGATTCTCATTTATTAATCGAATCAATATTAATATCCAAAAATCGATTTTATTTAAATTAGAAATGAAGAAGAAGGGGAAAAGGCAGTTGTAGCCCACATGCTGTTTTTGTGGAAAAAGGCACTTACAATACAAAATTAATAAATGTTTGTACAAAAAAAAAAAAAAAAAAAAAAAAAAAAGAGACTTGAATGTCTCTATTTGTCATTTTGTCTTGCAAAGCAGAGTGGAGTAGATCATGACAATGTTGTGCATATCTGTAAATTGAAGCAGAAATCATTTGTCAATCAAATAATTTTGAATCGAAAATCGTTTGAATCGAGAATTGAAAATTGATTCTGAATCAAATCGTAGACCCAAAAATCGTAATCGAATCGAATCGTGAGACAGTCAAAGATTCCCAGCCCTACCTCCCGGGGTATGTATCGTCTGATTCCACATTACTTACAGTATTTGCACAATTTAACATTTAAAATAAACTTTTCCCCATTCGTTTTCAATGGGACAGACATTTAACTTTTTCTAAGTATCACTTTACACGCCCACCTCCATACATATAACTTATCATCATTACCAGGTGTCATACTGCTCGGTGGCACAGTTGGTAAAGTGCATTGTCCAGTAACCAGGAGGTCATAATCTCACATTATATCTTTCTATTTACTTCATAAGCATCCCACATGCTTTCAAATCTTAGCATTCAGCAATTAGGATTCAGCTTTCAGCATTCCCATGCAATTTCTCCAGAAACTGCACTTAGTCTAGTTTTGTAGTATTGTTACACTAAAAGCGTCTTGACCGTCATTCATTTTGTGTTGATTTCTTTTGTGTTGATCATGGGCAGACAAAACAAGTTGTTCTTCTTTCTGTCCCCTTCCATTTCTTTTATTGAATCCTAAATTCTTGTGAAGTAGAGTTTGGGTTTCAAATATTATATAGCAGTTTTCTGACACACCTCATGCCCATATATCCAGATCCCCTCATGGGGACAGCATCAAATCAATGCTGTTATTTTCTTTATCCTTTCCAGGCTTGACATGTTCTGTGAGCCATCACATGTTCAAAGATGATATGGATCTCCCAGAATCTAGAGCATTGTGTACACAGAATTCCACTGGGCTCAGAAAGAGTGTCCGAAAGCTGAGTTTGGGTTCCCTCCTGGACAGACGCATGGAGTCCACACACAGGAAGGTTGTGTCATGGTTTGCGGATCACCCCTCAGCTCCTTTTGGTGTACATAAGCTGGTAGAGTTCGGCAAAAGCTTAGGGAAGAAAGCAGGGGACTGGTACGGGCCCTCAATTGTGGCACACATTCTGCGGTCAGTAATTAGTCTATTTGTATATCAGCAACATTAGTGCTAACTCACTAGGGAATTTCTTTATCATTTTGTTTTAGGAAAGCTGCAGAAGCATCGTCTGACCTTCCCAATCTTGTCATCTATGTTGCACAAGATTGCACCAGTTAGTACTTGCTTCTCTTCTGGAAAATCATTTACACATACTGTAGTCACCCACTTCTGCTTTACCTGTAGAACGTTAACCAGGATAGACGTGGTTAATTTATGCACAGTGTTGTCCAGTCTACATAGATGATGTGAAAGACTTGTGTGGGCGACGTATTTCCGGGATTTCTGCTGCATCTGTTCAGCCCATCATCCTCCTGGTGCCTGTGAGACTTGGAGGACAAGAACTCAATCCTGCCTATATCGCCTGTGTCAAGGTAGCCTGATATCTGCTATTGGTGGGGGAGGGCCCGGCTGTCCCGCTAATAGCAAAAATCAGCAAATAATTGACGCCCATTTTAATTGCTTTGAAAAAATACAAACTGTAGTTTTTTTTTAACCGAACAAAAATAAGCAGCACTAAAAAGTATATGGAGGTTCATTGTATGTTTTTATTTATGTCTCAGTCAGTCAGTCAATGTAATTCTACTGCTACTATTTTTCTTTTTAAAGACAAATACGGTTTACTTTTTAACTCATTCATTCCCCCCATTTTCACTGAAGCAACCCCCTTTGCTTCCGGATGTTTTACTGGATTTTGACTGATTTTGCAAGGTCCACAGAAATATTGTGTTCTATCGCTATAAAAACATGGAACCTACCAAAAGAAAGATTCGAGTTTCTTCTTTCGTCAGGAAAAAAAATATATATTTATCTGTTTCCGTTTTGAAACAATTAGCATTAGTATATACTGCTAAGTTCTGCGATTGGCTGGCAACCAGTCCAGGGTGTACCCCGCCTACTGCCCAAAGCCAGCTGAGATAAGCTCCAGCATCCCCCGCGACCCTTGTGAGGAATAAGCGGTCAAGAAAATGGATGGATGGATGGATGGATGGATGGATGGATGGATGGATGGATATACTGCTAAGTTTCTCCATTATTCACAAACCTGTTTAAAACAGTGGGGAAAAGAGCTTGTTGCAACATGGCCCTGGTTGATCTGTTATACTCCGCCGCCACCTGCTGGCCTTTTTTTTTGTGATAACTACCATTGCTTTAAGTGACCCCTTCAGGTCATAGGCTGCATCAAAGCCTTCAGTATGCTCTAGCATAAAAAATAAAAACACAAGAAACATGAAAATACGTTTTTGGGACAATGGCAATATTTAGAATAGAATGTGTTTATAAGTTGTTAGGAACAAATGAGTTAAAAAGAGTGAATTTATTTTTATCTTGCTAAGACAAATTTATAGCTAAAATAGTAACTGAATTTTTGTTTATAACACTGTGGACAGCAAGGTAATTCAGTTAGTTTCAGAAACAAAAATTGTTTCATCCACTTGCAGCTTAGTGTCAAGGTCCAATTTGTAAAAACATCACATTAAAGGTTCTTAGGTGTGGTCGATTTACTACAGATTGTTTTCATTGTAATTTAGAATGTTGAGTTGGGTTTCAGCTGCTGCTCACTGGAGAGGCGGATCTATTATAGTGGCACACAGGGATCACCCCAAAATGTAAAAAAAAAAATAAAATCCTGACCTATTTGCCTTATGACTTTAGCAGTAGCAATTTTTTCCAAAACCACTACATTATATCAACAATGTAGAATTGCTTCATTAATTTTACCGTGTTTAATAAATAAGTTTAAAAAAAATCAAAGTGGACCTTGCATCTTTGTATTTTTGTGAATGTGCCCCTCATAAGAAAAGGTTTTGAAACCGCTAGCGTAGAGTTTAGCGATTATTTGTCGGCTTATTGGTTATAGGCAATGTTGTATTTCAAGTGTAATTTGTAGCTTTTAATTTCGCATGGAGATTTAGTCGTGGATGTTTAGTTACTTCATGAATGTGTACAAATACAACATTTTCCACTATTTTCACAATAGAGAATCTTGACGTTAGAATACTGCATTGGTATCATTGGGGGCAAACCAAAGCACTCGCTCTACTTTGTTGGTTTCCAAGGTATGTCCAGTTCTATGTATTGTCATGCAATTATTTAAATCAGCTGTATGAACATTTTCTACTTACCATATGACTTTCTGCTTTGTTGAAGATGACCATCTGTTGTACTTGGACCCTCATTACTGTCAACCCATGGTGGATATAACAAAGAGCAACTTTCCTCTCGAGGTAACCAGAAATACTGATACTCATCTTCTTACAGATTGTCTTAGGCCACCACCATTAGCTTTTTTTTTGTCTTTTTCATAGTCTTACACAAAAAAAGAAAATGTGAATTTTGTATTTTTATGTCTACATGTTGCAGTCATTTCACTGTAAATCTCCAAGGAAAATGCCTTTCTCTCGCATGGATCCCAGCTGCACTATTGGATTCTATGCAAAAGGCCAAAAGGACTTTGAAATGCTGTGCAGAGTTGTCGATGAGGTAGGTGGATATGTGGAAATCTTACATGCAACTCGCTATTTGTGGAATGTGGTCATTTTGTCATTGCTGTCTCCCCCGCCCTCCAGGCTGTCTCCACATCTGCAGAGACGTACCCCATATTCATATTTGCTGAAGGTCATCGTCGAGTGGGGGAGGGAAGCCAGACCTCCACCAACAGCATCACGTATATCCAGAGGAAGACCAAGCTGAGGAGGGTCGACACTAGTGACAGCATGGATGAGTTTGTTCTATTGTGAGCCAACATGCGATATGGCTTGAGGAAAAATATGCTGAAACAAGATTTCTTGTCGCGCTGAATTTGTGGTCAACGGCTCTGCCTCATAGTTATGATGTTCGGGTTCAAATCTCATCTGTGTCCGTCCTGTGTGGAGTTTGCATCTTCTCCCCAGTGCTTGCTTGTCCCCCCCAGTACTTCATCTTCGTCATACATCCAAAACATGAATGTAAGGGTAATTAAAGACTCTAAATGGCCAATATACTAGATTCGTGTTATAGTTGTGAATAGGAGTATGAGGCCAAAGTCAGCTGTGATAGGTTCCAGCTCCCCTTTACTAAACAAAATGGATGGATGGATCTGAAACTGACCAATTTTATGGTTATATTAAGTCTTTCAGAAGGTGAAACTTCATATTGCTCTTTGGGGCAATGTTGTATTTTTTTGTAACACTATATTCAAAAAACATAAAATGCGTACTGTAGCCTAGTAGCAATAATGAACAATAGATCTGGAAGCGTTACTGCGACAAATATAGCCTTTTACGGTTTGACAGCGTGTGACTCTCTTGAATGGAGGAGGAAAAAAAAAAAAGTCCTTTTTTTATTATTATTATTATTTATATAAAAAAAAAAAAGTCTTATTGTGAACATGTGACACTAATATAACCTAAATGCTGTCATGGATGCAGGTGATTGTGTGTCCTTAAATGTTGTAACTGGCCTCAGGAAAAACAAATGTTAGCAAAATATTTTGAGTACATAATTATTATAATTTTTTTGTTTGTGTTGAACTGTACAGTACAACTTTTCACAAGGAGGATTAGGAATAAACTTGATGAAAATAGTCGTCTCTTTGCACATATTGTCTTGCTTTGGATTCCTGCGAAAAAGTCTGATGAGGTAAAAAGCTTCGTGGGTTTATTCGCGGAAACTCTTGGACGCCCCCCCCCCCCCCCCCCCCCCCCGCTTTCATTCACGCGAGAGGAGGGGCGCTGTTGAGCCGTACGTGCAGGTCCATTTTACTCAGTAAGGGGAGGGGTGTGGAAAAAACGACTGGGTAGGTCGCTCTTTGTTTTCTGGCAGGGAGGAAAACCAAGAGACTTTGAGACCGGCAGGATTTTATACACCGCTGTTCACCATTCGTGTAAGTCCAATTCCATGTTGTTAGTAGTTTGAACGGGCGACATTTGTGAACGACGAGACAGTTCCGGGATGGTTTGTTGTTTGTAGGATGTGTTGTGTTTGAGAAAAGACGGACACCGCGTTTAACCGGCGGTGGCGCGACTCTGAGCAATGAATGAAAATTATATTTGGAAACGTGTTGTGAGCGGAGCAGAGACGAGGGTACGGGAGGCGCTTTGGATCAATCAACGAAAGCGGCGAGGGATGCGTCAAACTTTTGCTCGCCGCTGCTTTAAAACAAACTGCTAGTCTAAAAAAAATTCCTGTCTAATTGGCCTGAAAAAGCATGGCCGGCTATGCTAACTCTGCTAACCCGCTAGCATGTTAGCTCCCGTCATTCATCAGATATAACTTGTGTTGTTATCTCAATGTTTTGTTTTGTTTTTACCGCGCTTACTAATACGTGGTGTGTATTTTTCGAAAGCACGGTTCTATGTGACGTAAGTAGTTGTAGTATTTCAACAATTAATGATGAAACTAATTGTTATAACGAACAATTCTGTGAACCGACAAAAAGTAACGTTAACAATGAAACAAGCTAGGCCCAGCTGACGTTAGCTTAGGTAAATATGACAATAATTTTGAGATGAATATTTACCGTAAGGTTATAAATGTTTATGTCTAGACAATGCGCTACTGGATTTTTTATTTTTATTTATTTTTTTAAGTGTGGACTTATCTGTGTCAGGCCCGTCTAACTTTAAACTGTTGTGCAGTTGCGCTGTAATCGAACTGCTACTTGTTTAAAGGGGGTTAGACCTACTATATAATAGATTTATCAAATAATAACTCAACTTTTCTTGCGTTATGGGAAGGTCATTTCTGTGTAATGTGAGCTGTGTGCGTTTTATTTTATAATATTTTTGATGGGTCAATTATTTGCCTATACTTGTATAGACATCTGTGAACAATGCAAATGAATGTTCATCTTACTATTTGATATATAAAAACTTAAGCCCTGACAAATATCTCTATCTCTAATATATCGATCCATTTTCTTAACTGCTTACCCTCATTGTTTTGTTTTTTTTTTTTTAGATTAATGGCAATAAAGTTTCTTTTGTTAATGAAGCATTAAAACATTATTGAAATGATGAATGATGATTCCATTGTTCATTCAGGTTTCCAATGTAACTATAAAATGTCTTAGGGCATGATTTTTTTTATTTTTTTTTATTTTTATTTTTTTCTTCAAATGTCATAAATCAAACTTTCAAAAGTGTTTAAAAATGTTAAAAGAGAAGTAGGATTTAATGTTTTTGATCAAAATTGCTTTTAACGATTTTCGGAGAACATGGGAGATTGGGAACTTGGTTTCACAGCATTGTTTTTTTTTTTTTTTCCCAAATGGAATTAAAAAGTCTTGAATTTAACTTGCCTTCAGCTGTAGGAACACTGTCCTGTCATTATTGAAGGAATATTACCGCATTTCTAATAAGACGCATTCTTCTCACTGTTTCTTATTTTATCATTCTTCATAGGGGTCCTTGTTGCTGTTTCATATCCCCCCCATCTCACCTGAGAGATGTCCACTCCTGACCCCCCAATGGGAGGGACACCTCGGCCCGGTCCCTCCCCAGGCCCAGGGCTGTCTCCAGGTGGTATGATGGGCCCAAGTCCAGGTCCTTCCCCTGGCTCTGCCCATAGTATGATGGGACCCAGTCCAGGACCTCCTGGATCTGGACACCCACACCCTCCACAGGGACCCTCAGGATATCCTCAGGAAAACATGCACCAGATGCATAAAGTAAAATAAGTTATTTTGCATTTTCAATTATTTTATTTATTGTAAATATTAAGTCTGTATTGCAAAATGGTGACCTCGGATGCAGTATCATGCCAAAAAAAAGCCTTTGCTCTTTTGTTATCATCACAAATTCATGTTCATGGATGTTGAATAAATTGAGTTATGGTTTAATTAATTTAACCCATACTTTTCTTTGTCCTAAATTTACTTGCTTGCTTATGAGTTTATAGTTGGTGTTTTGTTTTTTGTTTTTTTTTGTTTTTTAAAATGAAATATATTTATTAAAATTTAGTGACCAGAAAATAGTTAAACATAAATGAGTCCGCCTTTCAGTCCATTGTGTAATAATTGTGTATCTTTAACTTAGCCACTGGATGCCATGCATGAGAAGAGCATGCCAGACGACCCTCGCTACAGTCAAATGAAGGGCATGGGCATGAGACCGGGAGGGCACAGTGGGATGGGGCCACCTCCAAGCCCCATGGACCAACATTCCCAAGGTACTACATCACACAGGTGCATCTGGATTCAACTGACTTTCAAACCACCCCTCACTGTAATAGATGTGCAGCTCTCAGTAGTCTAAATAGAATCAATTTTCTTGAATATAATATTTTCACCTTCTTAAAATAATGGTCATATTTTACCTTAAACATCTCCTCAGGATGCTGCCCACCTAAAATCAGCTGCATCTTTACTTAAACCGATCATTCAGTTCTACTCCTGAAATTAAATTATTGATGAATATAATATTAAATAGTATGTGCTTCAAATTTTTTATTACCTGAAAACTAAATAAATGACTTGGGACGTTATTTTAGGAAGGTGGCTATACGCTACAATACTTTTTGGAGGGGCTCTTAAAGGTATACTTGACTCATATAGCCATTTTCAGCAGTAAAAAGTTAATATTTTGTCCAGAATTAATTCGGTTAACTTCATTATTTTTCCATGTACAATTAATACCTTTAAAATCTTTTTTTTTTTTCTACTTGCTGTCAACTGAAAATGACATCGCACGTGCTGAGGAAATGGGTAACGACCAATCACGGCCCACCTGTTTTCTGGATTTCATCAGAAAACTGAGTCATGGTTGGTCGCTACCTATTCCCTCAGCACACGTGATGTCATCTTCAGTCGAAATCTGAAAGAAAAGTGAGATTGATTAATTGCTTGTAACTTTAAATATTGTTGTTTTCACAGTTTAGCATTCCTACGATCCCATAGCTTTCAACATATACGAAATATGAAACTGTCATTAAATGTAACAAGTGGCACTCACCTGTGATTTGAAATGTTGCTGCAACTCATTGCCTTAGTTGCTCACACCTTTGAGATGATTATGATAACGTGAATTGAAATAAATACTTCAAATCAAATCACTTTATTTCACTCTTTAAAACAAAAGAAATGAAAGGGGACAGAAAGAAATAAAACTTATTTTGTTTGCCCCTAATCAACACACACAAAAAAGAATCAACACAAAATCAATGACAGCAAGCGGTCAAGACGCATTTGGTGTTACGATACTACCAAACAATTCAAAAATAATTCAACTGCATGTCCTTTTATGATATATATTTTTGCAGTAAATATGATTTTATACATTTTTTAAAAATACAAATAGATTGAGAAGATTTTGCTTTACAATCCAAATTGTTCCATAGACTGACACCTTGAGTTGAAATACATCGTTCTTTGTGTTTTGTTCTGTAGTTAGGTTTAGAGAAAATATATATTCCTCTTAATTTATACTTACTTTCCCTTTTTATAAATCTAGTTTGTATATTAACTGGTAGAATTTCACGGTAGGCTTTATACAATATTTTAAGGCGGTTTAACTCCATCAATTCATTAAATTTTAAAATCTTTAGTTGTATAAATAATGGATTTGTGTGGTCTCTGTATCCACAACCCAAAATAACACGGATTGCACGTTTCTGTATAAGAAAAATGGGTTCGGTGTAACTTCTCCTTCTGTATGGCTGATACACTGAACAAAATGTAACTAATCTGAAGCCGCCACATTAGTGAGGATAATCTGATTTCGCTTATGTTAAAAAAGGTTAACATACAATATCAAGGTTGTCTCAATTTACAATCAGTCAGAAGTGAGAATAATTGCTTAATGTTTTTGTTTTTTTTGTTTGTTTGTTTTTTTTGTTTTGTTTTTTTAACTAAAAAGTGTATCCCTAATCGGAGTTAGAATAGACAAGCCAGTCATCAAGACAGTAAAAGCAAAGGTGAGTGAGGGAGCGAGAGACATCAAGAACACATCTAGCCGGTTTTTCCTCTTGTGCTGTAAATTTGGCAGCATGAGCAGACAGTTTACGAGAAGACAACCAGAGGGCTGACTTCCGTTTTCATACAACACAGAGTTGCTAAAGAAGAAGACAGAGAGGTGTACTAAAGGGGACAATATTATTACATCAACCTGTTTGTAAATGTGTGAATGAATATATGTTGGGTTTCATGTATACACTGTGACATGAAATAGTGAGATTTTTACAAAGTAATGTCATGTTAGTTAGCAAAACTAAGGAAGTGATCGGTTTTAGTCAAGACTGTTGTAACAATCCAGGGAAAACTTTTTCTTCTACATGAACATATTAATTCTTTATTCCAAAAAAGTGTACCGGTACTTAAAAGTGAATCTAATCCCTGCATTCCTTCTCCCAAGGTTATCCCTCGCCATTGGGAGGCTCAGAGCATGCACCTAGCCCAGTACCAGCTAATGGTCCTCCATCTGGCTCCATGATGCCTGGTGGTCCATCCGGTCCAGGGTCTGGCCCAATTGAGGGTACCGGTGACCCTAATCAGGGAATGGGACAGCCGAACCGTGGGGGTCCTCCAGGTCCAGGTGGACCAGGTGGTGCTGTAGGTGGACCGGGGGGTTCGGCAGGACCAACGCCTTTCAACCAGAACCAGTTGCACCAACTCAGGGCTCAGATTATGGCCTACAAGATGCTGACACGCAGTCAGCCCTTACCCGACCACTTGCAGATGGCCGTGCAAGGGAAGAGGCCCATGCCAGGGATGCAACAGCAGTCCATGCCCAACATGCCCCCTTCTGCCGGTCCTGTAGGCGGGCCAGGGCCAGGACCAGCTCAGGCGAACTACAACAGACCTCATGGTGAGCAGAGGATAGATGCTAGAAACATTTTATGTTTACTTTTTGTTATATGCCCAACTGCAAAAAAAAAAAAAGCATTGGAAATGTTGTAAATAAACAGAGCGCGTCTAGTATTTTATACCATTTAAATGTTTGACTAGTCTGGTGCATATAAATTTTGTTATCGTAGTTGAGGATGATGAAATGAAATGTCTATGCTTTTAGGCATGGTTGGTCCCAATATGCCACCACCTGGACCGGCAGGAGTTCCCCCGGGCATGCAAGGCCAGCCTGCAAATGGACCTCCAAAATCATGGCCTGAAGGTACAGTTTGTCCCAAACTGACTGTCCCCACTGACCTAGTTACTATGTATGTACTGTATGAATTCAACAATTACCTCGTTTATATGTTTTTTATGGAAAGAACCACAAGATTGCGTCACAAATTTGTCAAGCGATAATTAAAAAGATATGCACGACAACCACACATTTTCACACTGATTGTCAACTGGGGGGGATTGTTGATAAAGTGCCACAAGTATTTTTCTTTGAAAGTAAATTTCATACAGTTTTTCATTCAGCATTCGTAAAATTTCTGCCTGTGGTTGTGATGGTAAAGAAAATACGTAGCTGTTATGGCACACCCCGTAATGGGTGAAACAGTGGGTCATTTGTATCAGATGGGACAGTTCGCACAAAACCATCCGATTTCAACTGGCCATAAGAAGAGGTGTGCTGTATGGTTCCCGATTCTTTGAATATTTACGGCCGAAGCATGTCAGAAACATTTTAAGATACCAGGGAATAGTTTAAATTTGGGGGGAGGGAAATGTTGTTCATCACAATGACAAATTAATTCAAACAACCTAGTTGCTTGAGACTTTTGTGTTTTAACTTGCCTTGCATACAAATTCCATCTGGTCGCTCTCTTATAGGACCAATGGTGAATGCCGCTGCACCATCCAATCCTCCGCAGAAGCTGATTCCTCCTCAGCCCACAGGCAGACCGTCCCCTGCTCCTCCCGCTGTGCCACCTGCTGCCTCACCTGTAATGCCCCCTCAGACGCAGTCTCCAGGTCAGCCTGCGCAGCCCCCTCCCATGATGCTTCACCAGAAACAGAATCGCATAACCCCTATCCAAAAACCCAGAGGGCTGGACCCCGTGGAGATCCTCCAGGAGAGGGAGTACAGGTGAAAACATTTGGTCTCTTGTTGAACGTTCACATTGACTGTTTTTGTTACGTTTAGAAATTCAGCATTTGCACTTACAATATCTTCTAAAGTGTTTTTGCTCCTTGCTTTGCAGGTTACAAGCCCGTATTGCTCACCGTGTTCAGGAACTCGAGAACCTACCTGGTTCCCTTGCAGGAGACCTTCGTACCAAAGCGACCATTGAGCTCAAAGCCCTGAGGCTGCTTAACTTTCAGAGACAGGTATGCATGCTGACAAACTAAATTAGCTACACCCTACATGACTGTTAGCTATATCCACTAGGGCTGGGTTTAAAAAAATAAATAAATAAATAAATTTAACAATCAATATCAAATCCATTTCCCTTTTCAAGCCCGATATCGATTATTTTAATATCTCTTTTTCCCATAAATTCTTAAGAAAATAGAATTTTAAAGGCTGATTTAAAAAAAAAAAAATTAAATCAGTTTTCTTAAAATCGCTGTTCACGTGAATTGAAAAGTAGGGGTGCACCGATCGATCAGCCGGCTGATTTATCACCCCCAATTTCCTTATTTTGGGGGGATCGGTGATTGACCGATCCCTTAAAAATAAACCGATCTTTTGCACCGATCTCATCT
>NC_135411.1:62243766-62366266 GCF_051991245.1 Festucalex cinctus | reverse complement strand
GCCATCTGTTGTGAAGGTCTCCTACAAGGTCAGTTTTTCCATTATTATATCAAGCTCCAATTCTGGCATACACTACATGTGTAAGTACCAGTTCTTTAGAACGTCATAGCAAAAATTTGGAAGGATTCTGCTAATTTTTCCAGGGCTCTCCAGCTGCTCGTCGTGCATTCGTTCCCATCCTGCGCAGTGGCAAATTTAATGTGCTTCTCACCACATACGAGTACATCATCAAAGATAAGCAGGTGCTAGCAAAGGTACGAGTCTACTGTTGAGTCAGAACCATGAACTTTTGAATCTGTGCTTCGTTTATTACATTTCTATCACGTCCTCCTCAAGCTTCGTTGGAAGTATATGATTGTGGACGAGGGCCACCGTATGAAGAACCACCATTGTAAGCTGACCCAGGTGTTGAACACGCACTACCTGGCCCCACGGCGGTTGCTGCTCACAGGCACTCCTCTGCAGAACAAGCTCCCTGAGCTCTGGGCCCTGCTTAACTTCCTCCTGCCCACCATTTTCAAGAGCTGCAGCACCTTTGAACAATGGTTCAATGCCCCATTCGCCATGACTGGAGAGAAAGTAAGCATTATTAGTAAGATTGTAGAAGTGTGCAGAAAATGTAAATGTAGGGGTGTTAAAAAAAAAAAAATAGATTCAGCAATATATCGCGATAATACAGCGCGCATTCTCGAATCGATTCAATAGGCAGCCGAATCGATTTTTTAACATCCATTTTTGATGAAAAAATATTCAACAAAACGTCTAACTTTCACACCTTAGGGATGAAAGAATGTTATATTAATGGAACATTAAGCCTTAATATTTTATTTCAATGCTGATCTAACATGAAAAAGGTCACAACCTGTTTGTTAAATACAGTGGCTCACAGTTATAACACTGAAGTTTGAGATCAATAAATAATAAATTTTCATACAAATCTTACAGTGTACATGTACAAGTTTACTTAATACTATTTTCTAAATTGAGTAAAAAAAAAAAAAAAATATTAACAATCGACTTGTGAATTCACATCGGGATTAATCGGTATCGAATCGAATCGTGACCTATGAATCGTGATACGGATCGAATCGTCAGGTCCTAGGCAATTCACACCCCTTGACGCACACAAACTGATATTCCTGTTAAGCCACATATCAACTGCTGTATCCACTAGTGACATTAACAGTGTCAACAAAGATGGTTGATGGATAGATATTGTATACTTAAATAGCCGCTGAACCCATAGATGTGTTGAACAAGACTTGTCTTGCACCCACCTCCAGGTTGACCTCAATGAAGAAGAGACCATTCTCATTATTCGACGTCTACACAAGGTGCTGCGACCCTTCTTACTACGCCGTCTCAAAAAGGAGGTTGAGGCCCAGCTGCCAGAGAAGGTTTGCCTCCTTCTGGTTGTTGATAAAATGGTTGTGTTGGGTGAATTAAGCACACGCACACACACACACACACACATTATTTCAGTGTTTTTAAATTGAAATAAAAGCATTTCTCTCTGGCTCACGCACACCAAAGTTGAAGTTTACTGATTTACCGTATTTTACGCACTATAAGGCGCACCTAAAAGCCTTCAATTTCTTCAAAAGCTGACCATGCGCCTTATAATCCAGTCCGCCTTATATATGGATTAATATTGAGCCGCAACAGGTCTCGCTGTCAATACGTTATCGTTGACCCTGCACGATCGGCAGAAGATCCCGCCATCTTGGATCGCTGGCTAATACTAATACTTTTCCTCAGAGAAAATAATAAAACCGCTGTTTATTCATTTTGGGAGTGAATGGAGTTGTCAGAAAGCTGGTTTGTATCTATTAATGCAGTTTGACTGACCTATCTGACTTTTGTTGACATTCCCTTTAGCGCAGCACCATCTAATGGATGCATAATGTAACCCCAGCCTCTACTGTAGCGCCTTATATATGGAAAAAGTTTTAAAATATGTCATTCATTGAAGGTGCGCCTTATAATGCGGTGCGCCTTATAGTGCGGAAAATACAGTAACTTTGGCCCTTTTGTATTGTTTTCTAGGTGGAGTATGTGATCAAATGTGACATGTCAGCCCTTCAGAGAGTATTGTATCGACACATGCAGGCAAAGGGGGTCTTGCTCACAGATGGATCCGAGAAAGATAAGAAGGTAAGTTAAAAGAATGTGATTTTAAATATAATGATGGAAACATTAATATTTCAGTAAATGCTATTTGAACAAATAAAGTTAATTGACAGGTGTATGTCCCATTGTTTTCTTCTAGGGTAAAGGTGGCACGAAGACTCTGATGAACACCATTATGCAGCTTAGAAAGATTTGCAATCACCCCTATATGTTCCAACAAATTGAGGTACAATTTTTTGGCTTGAAATTTAGTAGGGAAATTAATTATAAGTTACAGGTAAATACCATACATGTGATGACTGAAGATAAAATGAAATATGATGTATTTTTACAGGAGTCTTTCTCTGAACATCTGGGTTATTCTGGAGGCATAGTGAGTGGGTATGTATAGCACAAACTGGGTTTTTACTGCATCTGCATGCCTTTAGAAATACTGTGACATACAGTACACGCCATCTCATTCTTGATTATAATCTTCTTCCGTCTGTCCAGTGCTGACTTGTACCGCTCCTCTGGGAAATTTGAGCTGCTGGATCGTATCCTGCCCAAGCTGAGGGCCACCAACCACAAAGTGCTGCTCTTCTGTCAAATGACCTCACTTATGACCATCATGGAAGACTACTTTGCCTACCGCAACTTCAAGTACCTGCGTCTAGATGGTGGGAACATATTTTTTTTGATCTCTTTAACAACAAAGAAAATGTCTCATGATTAATTTAATATGGTTCACTACCAGTCCAAATTTGGTGAATCTGTTCATCTACAAATGTGGTTGTCAAGGCCTAAAATCTATATCTGTGCAATTTAAACCCTGGCACATAAGTGTATCAGGGTTTTTTGTTTTTTTTTTCATTACTATTTCAATACAGATGCTTTGGATAGGTCATATGTAGAACATTGCAGGAGCAAGAATTTTAAACTCAATTTAACTGTTAAAAAGCTTTCAAGAATCTATAAATGTCATAATTGCAGTGAGTGGCCCACACGTTTTCGCATTCCAATATAATAATACCGCCTATCCTTACTTTCCCGGCTGGCTTCTGGGCAATAGTTGAGGTACATCTATGGCACATATTACCAACCATTCACACCAATAGACAATTTAAAGTCCTATTTTTGGAATGTGGGAGAGAAAACACAAACGCAGGCACAACTCAGAAACCCGGAACCTGTTGACCATTTGTCCACTGTGCTTCCCCCACCTCTAAACTGAGCATATTAAATTTAATAATACCAGTCCTCTACATTATATCAAAAATGTTTTACTGTTTTACTCCGACAGGAACCACAAAAGCGGAGGACCGTGGAATGCTGTTAAAAACTTTCAATGACCCAGCATCTGAGTACTTTGTGTTTCTGCTCAGCACCCGAGCAGGAGGTTTGGGTCTTAACCTGCAATCTGCTGACACTGTTGTAATATTTGACAGTGACTGGAACCCCCATCAGGTAATGCATGTTTGTTGGGTTGGGATTGTGAACAATCCTATATGTGACTGAAATAAGGGGAGTTGAAGATTTTTATTTTTTATTTTTTTTTGTATCCAGTATTTATCACACTTCAATAAAGAACACAGGCTCAGCTTACATTTTGCCAAAAGCTATCCTCTGTGGACAATAATAGTTGTTGTTGTTGTTGGTTTTTTTTAAGGTGTGCATGCCGTAGCGACTGGTACAAAAACAACATTTGATAAAGAAAATCATGTCAACGATAAAACATGTTAGTGCTAGTGTGATGGCATGGCACTGCTTTGCTCGTTCAGGGCTTTGACGTGACTTGCTGTAATCAATGGGACAATTAAATGTACTCTCTATCAGAAAATTCTGCAGCTGAACATCCAGCCATCAGTTTGTGCCTTTACGCTCAAGCCTTCTTGGGTTATGCAGCAAGACAACTACCCCAAATACACCAGCAAGCCCAACTCTGAATAGCCAAAAAAAAAAAAAAATGGGAGTAGCCAAATCAAATTCTGAACTTAAATCTAATTGAGGTGCTGCGACATTGCCGAAAAGGGGCAGTCATGTTGAAAATTATGCAGTCTGACTGAGTTCAAACAGTTCTGCAAACAAGTGTGGGCTAAATGTTCTACTTGTATGTAAACTGCTCATCACAAGTTATCACAAAGATTTGTTTTCACTTTTTGCTGCCCAGGGATGGCGCAACAAGTTGTTAGCTTCAGGGGAAATTTAAATAGGGCCCAATAGGTTGTGTGTTTTTTTTTTTTTTTTGTTTGTTTTCTTCTGTCTCTTAAAAACAACAGCTTTCTACAATACTTGCATTGTATTTTTGAAATACTTAAATTGGTTTGTTCTGAAACTTTTAAAACCTGATAGATATGGTGGAAGGGGCAAATGTTTCAGGGCACTGTGGAAACCTGCTAATTTTCGATTTATCTTTCAGGACCTGCAAGCTCAGGACAGGGCCCATCGTATAGGTCAGCAGAATGAGGTGCGCGTCCTTCGGCTGTGCACCGTCAACAGCGTGGAGGAGAAGATTCTGGCGGCAGCCAAGTACAAACTGAACGTGGACCAGAAGGTCATCCAGGCGGGCATGTTTGACCAGAAGTCATCAGGCTGTGAGCGCCGGGCCTTCTTACAGGCCATTCTGGAGCACGAGGAACAGGACGAGGTCGGGGCTCGTGGAGGCTGCCGCACTAGGGGGGCGTGGGTGGGTGTGATCTGAACATTCCCACGTTGCCCAACCCACCCACATCTCCCTGTGCGCTGTTCCCACATCTTCATTCTCCTTCTTTTTTCTTCTCCCTATTTCTCTTCCTCTTTTCTCAGGAATTCATCAATCCAGGCGTTTCCTTTTCTCTTTTGTATTTCTATCATTGATGGTTAACTCATTCACTCCCAGCCATTTTCACTGAAGCAACCTCCTTCGCTGTTTTGCTGGATTTTGACTGATTTTGCAAGGCCCACAGAATATTGTGTTCTATTGCTATTAAAAAAAAAAAAAAAAGAAAAGAAGAAGAACCTACCAAAAGAAATATTAGTCTCTTTCATCAGGAAAAAAAAAGTGGGGGAAAAGTATATTTCTATCTGTTTCCGTTTTGCAGCAATTATCATTAGAATACAGTGATACCTCGGTTTACGAACTTAATTGGTTCCCAGAGAGTGTGTGTAAACCGAAAAGTTCTTCTTCCGAACATTTATTTCCCATAAGAAACCATTAAAATGAGAATAATCCGTTCCCAGGTCCCTATAAAACATAATTTTCTACTAAATAAGTCTTAAAACTACACAAAAATATACCTTATTTTTATTATTTATTTTTATTATTTTTTTATTGTATTGTAATTAAAGAAATAAATTGTACTGTATAATAAAGTCGTTTTATTTTACTTTGTGATGGTAGTTCTTAAGGATAGTAGCAATGGTAGACTTACTTCATTCGCGAGCGTTTCACCGCGTAGAGTGTTTATGGAACGGTTGTCGCTCATTCGCACTTTCGTGCTCACCGGAGCGGAGGAGGTGTGTCCCTTGGTGAACAAGGAAGTGGAGCACTTTAGCGAGTCAACAAGTGAGCACCGTCAACTACTTTCACCTCTTTCCTGGGACTAAACAGCCGTGGCACGATTTTCTCCTTTTTTGAGGTACGTGATGGCACTTTCGCTTTTTTTAGTGGCGCGAACTCCATTGACTACAATGCAAACGCGCCGCCGAATCGCCGTCCCTCGCTGGTAAGCATTAGGCTTAACACTAGCCTGTGGTGGGGTCTTTTTCGGTCCCATAATAGCAAAAGTACACTCAAAATGTCTATCAAACACAAACCGCGTCCGCACTAAAAGAAAGGGGGTGACGAACTGGGACGCCGTGAGCGTGCATCAGCTTCTTGTGGCCGCCACCGTGGTGCTGTTCGACCGCATGGTTTGGTTCGTCCGCCGAAAAGTAGTTCGTCAGCCGAGACTAAATTTTCGCGAATTTAATGTTCGTGAGGCGAAAAGTTCGTGAGCTGAAGCGTTCGTGAGCCGAGGTATCACTGTATAGCCAAGTTTCATGATTATTCACAAATCTTTTTAAAACTTTGGGGAAAACAGCTTGTTGCAACATGGCCCTGGTTGAGCTCTTATACTCTGCTGCCACCTGCTGGCCGTTTTAGTAATAACTAACATTGCTTCAACCGTTCTCTTCAGTTCCGAGGCTGCATCAAAGCCTTCTGTATGTTCTAGCATTAAAAGAAAAAAAAACATAAAAAATTTACAAATATGTCTTTGGGACACTTTATTATATTTACAATAGAACATATTTATACGTTTTTGGGAGCAAATGAGTTAATATAATGTTTAATGTAATACTTGGTCTTTTACTTTGTTTCCCCTCTCTGCTGTCATCCTTAATTTTTGGTTGGCTTATTTGACAGTTTTAGATATTGCAATAGTATTAATTTGCGCTATCACATGCAATTGTCGATGGTTGCTCACTCAACATTTGTTCTACTTTATTGATGTTAGTGTGTAGTTGAGAGAGGTGACTCTGAGGTATCCCAATATTCTGCTGGGTGCTTTGTTTACTACGACTCTCTTATCTCTCTGCAGGAGGAAGATGAAGTGCCTGATGATGAGACAGTCAATCAGATGATTGCCAGAAGTGAAGAAGAGTTCGAACAGTTCATGGTTAATCTCACCCCACTTTCGATCATGAGCTAGCTTTTCATTGAATAATCTTTTGAGTCCGCTAACCATTTTGCGTTGCCGTCGTATTTAGCGCATGGATCTCGACAGACGGCGCGAGGATGCCCGCAACCCCAAGAGAAAACCCCGTCTGATGGAGGAGGATGATCTCCCCGGCTGGATTTTGAAAGATGACGCCGAGGTTGAGAGGCTTACCTGCGAAGAAGAGGAGGAGAAGATGTTTGGCCGAGGATCCCGCCAGCGTAAGGAGGTGGACTACAGTGACTCACTCACTGAGAAACAGTGGTTGAAGGTATCTCAAAATGAACGGGCATTTCAAAAAGCACCCGTCCGTGCTTTTGCCCCGAGTCAAATTGCTCATCTTTTCTTTTCATTAGGCCATAGAAGAGGGCAATCTGGAAGACATCGAGGAGGAAGTGCGCCACAAGAAGACGACCAGAAAGCGCAAGCGAGATCGTGACCATGATGGCCCCTCCACGCCCAGCTCCAGCAGCGGGCGCGGGCGCGACAAGGATGACGACGTGAAGAAAGCAAAGAAACGTGGTCGGCCGCCTGCCGAGAAACTTTCCCCTAACCCGCCGTCCCTCACCAAGAAGATGAAGAAGATAGTTGATGCCGTCATCAAATACAAGGACGGGTGAGCTCATTTACGTTTTGGCTTAGTAAACAATTATTATGACAACAATTGTATTTCTGGAGCCAAGGTATATGCTCAAAACTTCAAATTAGGAGCAAAATATGGCCTAAATCCAACGCCCACTGGGTCTGCCAATGCTGCAGAGAGAAATGCAAATATAGCTTTAGTTGTCAGAACTAATCGATGCACATTCTCTGATCACCTCAGTAGTAATGGACGACAGCTGAGTGAGGTTTTCATCCAACTGCCTTCCCGCAAAGAGCTTCCTGAGTACTATGAGCTTATCCGCAAACCAGTAGACTTCAGGAAGATCAAGGTGCATACTCAGATGTTCTTGTTGTGTTTTCACGTGCCAATCCATATCTGACTTGACCTTCTCCATATATCAGGAGAGGATCCGCAGCCATAAGTACCGCAGCTTGAATGACCTGGAGAAAGACGTGATGCTGCTGTGTCAGAACGCTCAGACTTTCAACCTGGAAGGATCTCTGGTTGGTGTCAACTTCCAGCTACTTTTTACAAAATACCTTAGCTCATGAGAGCAACAGTCAAACATGCATAATAAATGAAATCATAGATGTTTACACTAAACAAACAAATGCAATGATAAGTCAAGGCACTTTTGTACATTTTAATTCACTTTTCTCCTTTCTTGAAACCATCAGATCTACGAAGACTCCATTGTGCTTCAGTCTGTGTTCACCAGTGTAAGACAGAAGATTGAGAAGGAGGAGGACAGCGAAGGAGAAGAGAGTGAAGAAGAAGAGGAAGAGCTTGATGAAGGCTCCGAGTCTGAATGTTAGTATCAAAAACAGAAAATGGTTTGTACAAAATCATGTTTAAAAATGTTCAGCAGAGGTCATGACAAGCTGTGTTCCCTCCCAGCCCGTTCTGTGAAGGTTAAGATTAAACTGAGCCGGAAAGAAAAGGGGGAACGTGGTGGGAAAGGACAGCGTCGGAGGGGCCGTGGCGTGCGGGCTAAACCTGTGGTGAGCGACGATGACAGTGACGAGGAACAGGAAGAGGTGAGACATGTTCATGTACAGATGACAAGAAGCAAAGGTTGACCTCTCACTTGAATACTTTGAAAGATGGGGAAATCAGTACAGTTTAAAATTCACTGCTGTGATTGGTTGTTCCCTGAGACTTTAGGCACAGTGGTGTCATTTTCAGTCGACAGCAATTGGCCAAATGAGATGGAGAAAAACGGGTGGATTTTGTTGCTTAACTCATATTCCACAAACACAATATAACTGCATAGAACACATTATTGTTTAAAAAAAATTTGGGCTGACTTCCCCTTTAGCTTCTGGTGATGAGGGAACACAATTGACTGCAGCTTTATCGGCCAGTACTCAGAACTTTGGAAGAAGAATTGTAGATTTACAGATTTGTAGGTTTTCATTTGTGCAGGTTCCAAGATCATCAGTTCAAACAATTGTACACAAGTACAAGCTATTAGCATGCGTCATCTCTTTGCCAAGATCTGGAAGAAGAACCAAAATTCCACCCTCTGGTGAAAGAAAATTGGTTCGGATGATCAGGCTCAAGCCTGCTATGAACAGAAGTGCCAGTGTCACATTCCATGGGGAAAACAGTTTTTACATGTATGGTGTTAGCTGTGGAAAGAATATTTGATCACATATTTTGAAGTTTGGTGGCGTCTTAGCCCCACCCCCCGGGTCCAGTCATAATGGAACAGAAAGTTGCCTTTGCAAACAATTATATAATTGTTAAAAAAAGGTTGAATAACGAATAGTGAATTTCAACCCCTGACTAATAAAGTGTTGTAGAAGTTTGTCCTGAAACATTTCTGAAATATTTTCTAAAGCATTTTCTGAACTCATAGCAAAATTAACATTTGTGTTTGTTTCAGGAGCATTCGGCCAGCGGCAGCGAAGAGGACTAAACCTGAACCACTCCTAAATGGACCAACGACCCACTGAGCTACTTGACTGGAACGTAGATATTTTCCTTTAGGTACAGCAGGGAGGCGTTCCGTGGGAAAGCCTAGTTTTACCTACATCAGATGTGTTCCCCCTTTTCTTTAGTGAGACTGTTGTATATCATTGATTTCAAAGCAAAAAAAGTTCAAGCTGATACAAACGATCCCCTTCCATATTTAAACGTTTACTTATGATCAGTAGCATCTTTATTTTTTTTTCCACCTCAAATGGAAAATTGACAGAGCCTAACTTATAGACTGATCGTGGGCCATATAGACAACTGTTTTTATTTTATTTTATTTTTTAAGTTGTGATAGTTTGTCATCCTTTTGAGAAGTGAACCAGGAGTCACTGTGTTCCCCAGAAATCCCCTTCTGAATGCATGTTGCGCATTGTGGAAATGCACCTGGATGTCTTTGTTATTATCTTTGCGTAATTTAAGACTACAAGCGCGATCATGGTACGGCCCACCCGCAGCCCCTCCCTCTCAGGTTGTGTATGTTAACAGGGAGGGAGGGACGGGACCTTTTTCCGTGTCGGTGTCACTGGATTCCAAAAAAGTTCAATAAAGGTTTCTCATAATAAATGTGCAGGCTGATTTTTTTTCCCCTGACCACCAGGTGGCCTACTAACCACAGTTTGCTCATTTATTACCAGTTTAGGTTTGTTTGCTCAGAAACTTTCATTTTACTGAAAACTATTGGAAGCTTGTTGGTTAACATTGTCATTGTTGAGGTTTTCATTTAATTGGTATGATATGCCAAATAATGCAATTATTTCAACTTGGTTTATGAGTGTCAATATTTGTGCGTTAATTTAAAGTTCCCTTAATGCCAGTATATTTTTTTTTAAAGTGTGATTAATGGCGAAGCAGACATGTCCGCGTCAAAATTTAGCAGTAAAAATTTTAATAATAATGCATATATTTGTGGAGACTGGGGTAAAGTTGTATTTTACAACTTTAAAAATGTGCAGAATTTCCCTAGTTACATCATGTGAAAGATTAGCTCATAATATGAAAAGAAAAAAATGCACTGAGCTGTCACATGACTAACTCAAATATCACTTCTTCTTTTTTAACAGTACAATACTTTTTTTTTTTAAATGTAACAATTTTATGAAATTACTTTATCAATGACTCAATGGCATCCATAATTAGTAATTTAATATTAGTTTAATATTTTTGCTACTTTCGTACTTTTAGTACAGATATAAAATTTGCGATCGTAAGTTAACTGTTGAAGTCATGCGATTAATTCTGATTAAAATTTTAATCACCTGACATCCCGAGTTTTTACGTGACAGCTTTACTTTAAATCACCTTTTGCTATTTCAGCCATTCATGTCATGTATTTAGCTGTCTCAAAAGTAACCTATACTGTAAATCAGAGGTCACCAAGCTTATTGAAAATGAGCTACTTCTTGGATGCTGATTAATGTGAAGGGTTGCCAGTTTCGTGCATACATGTGGAAAAAAAATGCTCAATATAATTTTAATCATGTTATTGATATTAATTTTTGTGAAGACACTAATCGTGTTAATTTCTCATAATAATTAGGAAACCGACAAATACGAGTATGCAACACTTTATTTCTATAAATCTCTACCACTGTTTACATTTCAAATGATTACTTCTGCAACATTCCTAGAAAATCACACTGTCCCATCACGGGTTAGCTATTTTTAGAATATGCCCGCTGGCCACTCGGTGGGCACTATGTTGGTGAGCCTTGCTGTTAATGGATCATATCAATTTAAATCTTACGTTTTTGTTTTTAAATACATAAGTTGAATGAGGAAATGGAAAGATCAATTTGTAATGTTTGATCAGTTCTAATAGTTCATTACATTTTTTTATAGTAACAGTTCAAATATCCTGGGATTGTTTTTGAACTCAATTCAACTTTTTTTTAATAGAGCACTTTGCAGCTGTAACAAAGTCGAACATAAAACACAATAAACACAAAATAAATATGTTGTATTAAAATATGTTAGCATTTGGAATAAAGGAGGTTCAGTTTTATCTCTACATGCGTGAATTTGTTTTTCAATGAATGAGATAAAAACAAATGAAGTCTCCATGAACCGTTTGTAAGTGCTGCTTGCATGGATGATAGTAAATTCTTCATTCACCACATTAGTTGAGGTGACAAAGGAAAATATTCAGCAGGTGGCCTACTATGTGGATCTGGACATCCTCCTTCACCTCCAAAGTCTTACCAGCATGTAAGGACACAGCATGTTCCAGGAACAAAATGATCTCATGAGAGGATTTGTCCAACAATGTTCACTTCCAGTGAAGTTGATCTACGATCTGTTTGTACAGCTGTGGTTTTCATTATGGCAGCAGCAGACTTTGACATTGAATCTTTACCTTGCAGGTTCTTTGTTGACATTTGCCGCTCCACCTCTCACTCTTATCTTTTTCAAGGTGATGAGACCAAAGCGGATAGTAACTATGCTGTTAAGCGGCCACTGCCTATATATGACCCATACATTAATGGAAGAATATTTCCACTTATGAGTATTTTTGCGTCCTCCTTGCCAAGAGGTGGATTTTGGGTTAACAAAACAGTAGATAGCGTAGCGCGTTCTGCTTCATCCCTCTTTCCAGCGGTGAGTTGGGACCTTTTCCATTGTTTGCAAACCTTGTTTCTACAAGAGGTCTACTCAAGAATATGTTTTGAAGCTGAAATTCACTGTTATACATTTGACTTTGATGGGAATTCAAGTTGAAAACAGCCTCTGACTTTACATTGACATCCTTCTTTAGTGATTCTGTTGCTGCACAAGACATTATCAAAACCACAAAACGATTCAGTGAATTAAAAGGAGCCGAAACAGTCTGAATTGCTTGAAGGGAACCCGAATGAACCTTCAGGGAAGAAGGAGGCAGGCAACAGATTGCTCAACGTGTGCAAACAGGCTGTTTGAAAGTGACTGCGTAACATGGGAGCAAACATACCGGAAGAACCAGAAAACAACGTTTCCACAAAGGGAGGAGAAGATTGAGAGAACATCATTTCTCAAAAAGGGCTGTCTTTTACAATAGGATATCGGGATCTGCTTTCATTTTTGCTTCAGGTTGTGTTCGTTTTCTCCCCCCCTTCCCTGACAAATTATTGTACGTGTGATAGAGCAACAGTGGATCCATGTACATTTAGACATTTTCATTTAAGTAGTCCATTCTCTTGAAGCTTTAAATTCCCAATTGTCAATGCGTTGTGGGTAGATTGGATCAAAGCTGCTGAAAAAAATCAATAAATGGTGGCATCAACATTAGACAGCAAAAAGATTCCTCTCTTTCTGTTGAGGTGCCTTCTTAAAAGTCCAGTATCACTTCCATTGGCAAGCTTATAAACAGTATACAAATGTTTTTTTTCTTCTTTTTTTTTTGTTTTTTGTTTTTTTTGTTTTAAGTCTAAACACCCCTATTCAAATGAAAGGTTTGTGTGATATATATATATATATATATATATATATATATATATATATATATAAAAGACAAGACCAACATTATTCTTGGTGATGCTGTTCTTCGGCTGAGAATTTGACAAGGTGGAGAGAACTGTTGCAGAGTGTTTGCAAAAACAAAAAAAACTTCAGGACTCTGCTAGAAAGCAAAAAAAAAAAAAAAAGACTGGAAAAGATGACTATTTGAACTTCATTTGGGGTTAATCAAACACACTTAACATAAGATTGCATGCGAGTGGTACTCCGGTCTCCTCCCACATTCCAAAGACATGCATGGCAGGTTAATTGGGCGCTCCGAATTGTCCCTAGTTGTGCGTGTGAGTGTGGATGGTTGTTCGTCTCCGTGTGCCCTGCGATTGGTTGGCAACCAGTCCAGGGTGTCCCCCGCCTACTGCCCAGAGCCAGCTGAGATAGGCGCCAGCAGCCCCCGCGACCCTTGTGAGGAATAAGCGGTCAAGAAAATGGATGGATGGATGCATGCGAGTGGTTTATTCTGAAGACAGACACATCCAATTTATAAGAGGGTGTGCACACTTTTGCAGCCACATTTGGTTGTTTATATTTATTTCCCCTGTTGAAAATATGGCATTTTAAAATCGACTACCCATGAACCCTTCCACACTTAACCCTAACTCAGTCTCCACTGTATTAGAGAGTTGATGCTCGCCATATTTTCCCAACTTTAACCACATCTATTCGAAAAATGTTGGTGGTGGAATTTGTTGTAAATGTTTTTCTGCTAAATACTAGTAACATAACCCTTTCTTTTGCTGAATGACAGGCTTGGTCTACTACAGGTTACATAGTGTAGATGTAGAAGTCTTCCGGTCGTAAACCTTGTCGATGCCACATTCGTGACCTGCTGAATGTTATAAATAAAGGGGGAGGCTCTTCACTTCGGAATTCTGCCAGCATCCAGCTGTCTTCTGTGGTCTTCCACTATACATTCCTACTTTCAAAACAAGATCACATTTGCTCTCATGGGTCTGGTGAAAGTTACTGTTACTGGATGTTGACGCAATTTACTCCATCTGACTAATACAGTGTAACTTTTTGGTAGAAGTACATGTATTTTGAAATTGTCAACTTAAACAAAATATGACCAAGCAACATTTATTTTCAATGTTTAATATTTCAGTGAGAGAGAGAGAGAGAGAGAGAGAGAGAGAGAGAGAGAGAGAGAGAGAGAGAGAGAGAGAGAGAGAGAGAGAGAGAGAGGCAACGTTACTCGTAGTAAAAAAAAATAATCTCCAAGTGGAGAGCTCCGCCTCCGGATTGTTGAGTGTGCTGCGGCCCACAAATCACACCACTTCAAATCCCGCCTTCCTAACCGTATCGCGGGCCCCCCTGCACCCCATCGGTCCCACCCACCCGGTGGACCACATTGAAATGGGTCTGGTGTTGTTGCCAAACATTGCAGAGTGCAAGACCATCCTCTTTCGTCAGCATCACATATCACGTCACTTTGCTCTGCGGAGATTCTAGATTCGAATTAGTCAAAAAGTAGACTTTTTTGTTTTGTTTTTGTTTTTGTTTTTTTGCATCTATAGTGTGCCTGGAAGCCATGGAATCGCTTTATGTGTTGGTGGCATTTCTAATCTACTCTCAAATTCAAACAAGTAAGTTCCCTTTTTTCTTCTTATAACGCATTTCAAACTTATTTGTTATATGTTACAATTCCTAATGTACATATATATATATATATATATATATATATATATATATATATATATATATATATATATATATATATATATATATATATATATATATATATATATATATATATATATGTATAAGCCCACGCTTGTGACACTACCAGATGCAAGATGATCAGGTGCAGGGGGAGGTGGGGTGGGGGTCTGTATCCTAGAATGTAGGTCAAATATTTCCCACTCTTCCTTCTATATGGTGTGATATTCTCGGCCTCGCACGTTCTCTTGATTAATTAATAACGCATAACCTGGCTTGCTTTTCAGGCATCTCTCAACAGTCCATTTCATCATTTAAAAAGAAAAAAAAAGAGAAGGTCTTTGTTTGGGATCTGCTTGTTGGCTTTTTGTATTGGCGCTTGGTACACAGTCGGTTCTGCATTCAATCAGCCTCTCTGAGTGGGAGAGGACAGTTAGTCATTCAAAAAGTGGAAGTGGACCCCACTTTCCTTTAGTTGAACTCATAAAATCCATATTGGGGATATTTGGATGCAGTAGCCTATTGTGTTAGTCCAACATGATGCAACATGAAGACTGGTTGGTTTCTTCCTGTCACATCCAAAAGCTGACCCCCCACACATGCCTCCTTTAAAAAAAAGAAAAAAAAACATTGAAATGCATATGAATGGAATTCCTCCAGCCCACCCTCCAATACAAATACTGTTTCAGTGGTCAGACATTGTCAGACCTTTTACCAGAACCATCAGGTTCTGGGAAAAAGTGAGTTGTAAAACGAAACTGGCAGTCCATAACATTACATGTCAAGTAGAGTTAGCTTGTACCTGAAAACTTGAACTTAAGCTAATATATGTGCAAAGAAGCCTAAATCTGGTATGGCTTTATTTTTTTGTCATTCATTTCTCTTCAGTATCCATACTCACGTTTTTTATTTTATTTATTTTTTATTATTTTTAATGTGTTCTTGTGTTTAATGCCCTTACCAGAAAGTCCACACATTGTTTCTCGCAAGTGACTGATCAGTAAAATACAGCAGAATTTGGCAGCACATTTCTTCTCCCAATATTGGCTTATTTACGGTCAATAAGGCCAGCAATGAGTTTTGTTGTCTATCAAGGTCTGAACTTAAAGCTCAGTGGATAAATAATGTGCAACCGTGGTGGGAAGTAGCAAAGTACAAATACTTTGTTACTTTCAGGTATCGTTAATTAAATTGAGTGTGTATTTTTCGAACGACTTTTTACTGTTACCCTCTGCATTTGAAAACCATTCATTGTAATTGATTGTTTCTGATTGATATTTTTCCAGGTAAATGATTTGAAGGCACATGAAACCACCATTTCAAGTTCCCTAGCGTTCAGAGAGAAACTGTCTTCAAACAGCTTCAGAGATAACATACTTTTTAAGAACTTAAGCATACACATTTTTCCACAACAGCACGTCCAAACGCACCAGATGTTTGTCTTGTGTTTTACAGTTCTGAAAGATATCCATATAGCAATAAAGAGTCAAATTCTTTTAAGTCACGTTTCCATTACATGTGGAACAAAATCAAACATGTTTAAAGATTTCACTATATTATCAATGCGTTAATTTAATCTTTTGTATAGTACGGTATTACCATTTCGGTGCTGGGGGGTTTCACCATAAATGGTCTGTTCAATGCGCTAAACAGTTAGTTTGGTGCTTTCAGTTGAGTGGCTCCATTATAGATGGAGGTTAGTGGGGCAACCTATTTCTTCATCAGATGACATTATGCTGTAGAAAGTGAGATTCTTTTTGTGATTTGATCTGCAAAATCTGCTGGTCATGGAGCGATGCCGGCACCAAGACTCCATTCTTTTTGACTTGGTGGTGTTTGAGCAAGTATTGACGTGTAAGACTCACCAGATGATTCACCAGGATAGTTATTTCCCAACTTTGGCAGCCCTATGCTAAACATTGAGACAGTCTCCATCGCTTCATGACTGACACCTACAGGCACTCGTCAATTAATTTACAATGGATGACTAAGTAAGCCTAAGCCAGAAAACCTACACAACATTTTTTTTTTCACATGAATCATCAACCTGTTGTGGATGAATTAGCATAAACCGCCATTTGGATTCTATCTGTGTGTAGCAGGTGCGCTGACAACATGCGGAAGCAAACAGTTCCCGTGTGGGAATGGGAGATGTATCACAGCCAGGTGGGTGTGTGATGGCACAGATGACTGCGGCGATGGCACGGACGAGCTTCCTGAGAGTTGCTGTAAGTATGAAAATACATGTACAGTAGGTCCCATAATCCCTCAGTGTGATTATTTATTTCAAATACCATTGTTTTTGTGTGTCTTCAAGTGGCCAAAACATGTCAACCAACATACTTCAGTTGCGCCGACCGCTTTCACCAGTGTTTACCGCACACTTGGCGCTGCGATGGGAAGGCAGACTGTGAGAATGGAGCTGATGAAGAGCACTGTGGTGAGGAATCTGCACACAGCATAGACGCACACTGATCTGTGGGACAGATGACTATAGCAGTGGTTCCTTCACAGAAAATTGGTCAGTTACATTTCCAGTGTTCGATCAAATATGCAAAAAAACAGTGTTATTTTAAAACTTGTTAAAAAGTTATACTCTCAGAGTAAATTTTCTCGAGTGTTGGGGTAGATGTTGGGTGTAACCCGAATAGCACTATCTGGAGTGTTAAATTGACCACACCCTTATTTCCAGTGAAGAAGAAACTTTCCAATTTTCCAGTGCGCTGTCAACATTTCAATAGTGATACACTCAGGTGTTGTTTTTGGGGTGGCGTGTTTCAGTGGCAAGGCCTCAGTATACTTCTGCTTGAGGCTCACGCGGAGACGTTACGGCGGAGCTCGCTCGTGCGTTTGCCTTCCAACTTGTGCGCAATGCACATCCCAATACACATCGCTGTCTGCTGTAGTTTCACTCCAAGTCGGGCTGTTGCTACGGCTGGGACACCAGAGTGGAGATTCCTCTGCATTTTATGACGAATTCAGGAAGTTCAATTTAATTCAGAAACACGAAACAAAGCTGGGGGGAGAGTTGGCTCATCACCGTGGCAATTATGTATTGCCAATTTAAACTGGTGTCGGCCGTAAACTCGCCAAAACACAACAGCCACGCACTTAGCAACACAGTTTTTTTGTTGTTGCGAACACAGTTTTTGTTGTTGTTGTTGTTGTTTTCCGCCTCTCGTCCCAAGCACATATCCACATGCAAGGCTGTGGTCTCCGAGCAGGAAGCCGATTTGCAGTTTGCCTTCACGGAAACTCTCTGGGCGGGGGGACGTTGAGAGAGAAAAAGAAAAAAAAAAAACAAAGCAGAGTATGTCATCGAATGGACCAATCACGAGCCGGCCACGAGCTACGCGGCACTTAAAATGGAGTATATGCCACGGAAGAGGCGGGTCTGTTTTTTTGCATATCAATTTGTTTCCGGTCCAGGTTGCGAACGCGCAACGCAGGGGCACAAAGTCGGAAGCACAAGCATTGTGACGCAACCCACACGTCGCAAACCGAACCGGAAACAATTTGATGTGCAAAAACAGTCCCGCCTTTTCCGTGGCATATAGGCCATTCATGTTTCATGTAGATCATGTGATCTACGCCGGTCATTAATGCGAGAGCAAACGTAGAGGCATAAATCAGGCTGTAGAGTGGTCCTCTCACAACCCTGAGCGCGTGGGTTTGTTACCAGGTCAGTGTGAATATGTCAAAGTATCCTTGAGAAAGATACTCCCCCACTTTCTCCTGATGCTGTGTCATCAGTAGTCAAACTGTAAAGCGCTTTGAGGGCTTTGTAAGGAGGAAAAATGCTATATAAATGAAGTACCATTTATCAGAGTAACGTGTAGTTTGAGTTCAATTTTTAACACTGCTTACTATGTTGAGCAAAAAAAAAAAAAAAAAGTGATCACACAAATATGTGAATATTACCTCACATGTATAATGGAACATATGGTGTTCCACAGGGTTCAATTCTGGGGCCTCTGCTGTTTTCATGGTATCTGTTGCCATAAAGTTCCATCTTACAGTAAGAACGCAGCAGTGTTTGTTTTAATGTGCTCTATAAATATAGACTTGAGTGATCGGAGTCAGCATCCTAACTGTATGATTTGCAATGCCAAGTTGAGCAATTCTAGTCCAGCACAACTAGCTAACTAGCAAAACTTAAGCACAGGGTTAACTCACGTCAGAGTTCCGTTCCTGCGCTAGCGATGTAACACGAATTTCGATAAGTTGAATTTCCCCATTAAAGTCAATATTTACATCAAAATAATTTGTATAAAAAATCTAAAATACATTTAATATATATATATATATATATATATATATATATATATATATATATATATATATATATATATATATATATATATATATATATATATATATATATATATATATATATATATATATATATATATATATATATATGCTGTCCGACTGAAGCCCAAGTCTTTGCCTATGTTCGTCGGTGTCTCTTTTCTGCGATCTTTTTATGTTGTCTAGCTTCGTCTATCCATCCATCCATCCATCCATCCATCCATCCATCCATCCATCCATCCATCCATCCATCCATCCATCCATCCGCTTATTCCTCACAAGGGTCGCGGGGGGTGCTGGAAACTATCTCAGCTGGCTTTGGGCAGTAGGTGGGCGACACCCCAGACTGGTTGCCAGCCATTCGCAGTGTCTAGAGTCGTTTCCATGGTAATTGCTTTTCTGTTGGCTGGACAAACATTGATAGAAGATGTAGGTTTCTTCCTTGGGGCCATGATGTGAAAAAAAGAGGGCAAAAAAAGCCAAAGATAATCCCACAACTGCACAAGAGCTAGCACTAGCTAAGGGCTAAATAGCGGACGAGAGGAAAACACTGTTTTCTTTCGGGTGCCCCAATAGTTCTGCCCAGTCGTGGCAAATAACAAAGTATTTGTACTTCATGACTGTAATTTCAAGCATTTGTAGTTGACTTGAGTAATTTTGTTTCAGACGACGTTTTACTTTCACTCCCATCAGATGAAAATTGAGATCTGTATTTTGTATATAAATAAAGTGAGGTAAGGTCAAAAGATGAGAGATGAGATGTTGATCAGGTGTTGAATCAATACTGAAACTCACCACAGCTTTTTTTTTTTTTTTTTTTTTTTTTTTTTTTTTTTTTTTTTTTTTTTTTTTTTTTTTTTTTAAAGTAAAGTATCTGCACTTCTATTTAAGACTATGGAACACTTTCACCACCTCTGGTTCTACTCATTTATTGTATCAATTCCTATGTGTCTGACAAGGATGATCTCTACGTTCTTTTTTTTGATTACTTCTTCACTGTGTCTCGTGTCTCTTAGAACCCAAAAACTGCACAAGTACGGAATTCCGTTGCACAAATGGCCAGTGTGTGTCCACCTCCTTTGTGTGTGACAAGGAAGCAGATTGCGATGACGGCAGTGACGAGGCCTCCTGTCCGCCGGTTACGTGCAGCGGTGTTTCTTTTCAGTGCAACAACAGCGTTTGCATTCCACGTCTGTGGGCCTGCGACGGTGATGCCGATTGCGCAGACGGCTCGGACGAGTGGGTCCACAACTGTGGTACAGCGGCACCTGCCTCTTCTGCAGCTCACCGCTGCTCTCCCCTGGAATTCCACTGCGGTAGTGGGGAGTGCATTCACGGAAACTGGAGGTGCGATGGAGAAGTTGACTGCGTTGATCGATCAGATGAAGCTGACTGTGGTATGTCTGATCGTTTGTTTTGACGTCTCTAGCCGTCAATGGCAGCGAATGACTTGGCTTCAGAACTGGGATGTCAACAGAATGCCTGTCTGATTGCATCTCTCTAGTTCATCCCACTTGCCGTCCTGATGAGTTTCAATGTGATGATGGCACTTGTATTCATGGAAGCCAGCAATGCAACTATCGGTATGACTGCAGGGACATGAGTGATGAGAGAGGCTGTGTCAATGGTACGACGCTACTCCCCTATAGGAGGACCAAAACTGCCAAAATTGAAAATAAAAAAGTGAGTAAATAAATGAATAAATGACTAAAAGTGAAAATAAAAACGGATCTAAAAAATATCATTCAAAATTAAATACAAAAAAAATATAAATGGAAATAAAAACAGCAATATACATATATATATATATATATATATATATATATATATATATATATATATATATATATATATATATATATATATATATATATATATATATATATATATACATGAATAAATAAAGAAATAAAGTATTAATTAATTAATTAATAAAAGTAAAAATAAATCCAAAATTGAAAACTGAGATTAAAAAAATAAATATAAATATAAAAATAAATGTAGAAATAAATACAAAATAAATATATGAATAGAATTAAATATCAATCAATAAAAATGCTCTGCTCTCACATTTATTTATTTCATGCTGCAGATGCTCTGTCAAGTCAAAATGTTTGCAATGTTGGAGTCCAACGCAAAACAGGCTTAGGACTGCCTCCTCATTTGAATAACATTTCGTACTGACAGAAATTAAATCAATAAATGTCAGAGCAGTGTTTTTATTTATTGATTGATATTTATTTCTATTTATATATTTATTTTTGAATTAATTTTGACATTTATTTTTATATTTACTTTTATGAATTTAGTTTTTTTTGTATTTAGTTTTACTTTTATGTATTTATTTATGGATCTATACATATTTAATCCATCCATCCATCCATCCATCTTCTTCCGCTTATCCGGGGTCGGGTCGCGGGGGCAGCAGCTTCAGGAGGGAAACCCAGACTTCCCTCTCCCCAGCCACTTCAACCAGCTCCTCCGGCGGGATCCCGAGGCGTTCCCAGGCCAGCCGAGAGACATAGTCTCTCCAGCGTGTCCTGGGTCGTCCCCGGGGCCTCCCGCCAGTGGGACATGCCCGGAACACCTCCCCAGGGAGGCGTCCAGGAGGCATCCGAACCAGATGCCCGAGCCACCTCAGCTGGCTCCTCTCAACGCGGAGGAGCAGCGGCTCGACTCTGAGTCCCTCCCGGATGACCGAGCTTCTCACCCTATCTCTAAGGGAGAGCCCGGACACCCTGCGGAGGAAGCTCATTTCGGCCGCTTGTATCCGGGATCTCGTTCTTTCGGTCACGACCCGCAGCTCGTGACCATAGGTGAGGGTTGGAACGTAGATCGACCGGTAAATGGAGAGCTTTGCCTTTTGGCTCAGCTCTTTCTTCACCACGACGGACCGATACAGAGTCCGCATCACTGCAGACGCTGCACCGATCCGCCTGTCCATCTCCCGCTCCATCCCACCCTCACTCGTGAACAAGACCCCAAGATACTTGAACTCCTCCACTTGGGGCAGGATCTCATCCCCGACCTGAAGACGACACTCCACCCTTTTCCGACTGAGGACCATGGTCTCGGATTTGGAGGTGCTGATCCTCATCCCAGCCGCTTCACACTCGGCTGCGAACCGCTCCAGTGAGAGCTGAAGGCCCCGGCCTGATGAAGCCAACAGCACCACATCATCTGCAAAGAGCAGAGATGCAATGTTGAGGCCACCAAACCGGAACCCCTCCACGCCTCGGCTGCGCCTAGAAATTCTGTCCATAAAAGTTATGAACAGAATCGGTGACAAAGGGCAACCTTGGCGGAGTCCAACCCCCACCGGAAACGAATCCGACTTACTGCCGGCAATGCGGACCAAACTCTGGCAACGGTCGTACAGGGACCGAACAGCCCGTATCAAGGGGCCCGGCACCCCGTACTCCCGAAGCACCCCCCACAGAACTCCCCGAGGGACACGGTCGAACGCCTTCTCCAAATCCACAAAACACATGTGGACTGGTTGAGCGAACTCCCACGCACCCTCGAGGATCCTGCGGAGGGTGTAGAGCTGGTCCACTGTTCCACGGCCAGGACGAAAACCACACTGCTCCTCCTGAATCCGAGATTCGACCTCCCGACGGACCCTCCTCTCCAGCACCCCTGAATAGACCTTACCAGGGAGGCTGAGGAGTGTGATCCCTCTGTAGTTGGAACACACCCTCCGGTCCCCCTTCTTAAAAAGGGGGACCACCACCCCGGTCTGCCAATCCAGAGGCACTGTCCCCGATGTCCACGCGATGTTGTAGAGGCGTGTCAACCACGACAGCCCCACAACATCCAGAGTCTTTAGGAACTCCGGGCGGATCTCATCCACCCCCGGGGCCCTGCCACCGAGGAGCTTTCCAACCACCTCAGTGACTTCGACCCCAGAGATAGGAGAGCCCACCCCAGAGTCCCCAGACTCTGCTTCCTCAAAAGGAGACGTGTTGGTGGAATTGAGGAGGTCTTCGAAGTATTCCCCCCACCGCTTCACGACGTCCCGAGTCGAGGTCAGCAGCACCCCATCGCCACTATAAACAGTGTTAACGGTGCACTGCTTTCCCCTCCTGAGACGCCGGATGGTGGACCAGAATTTCCTCGAAGCCGTCCGGAAGTCGTTTTCCATGGCCTCACCGAATTCCTCCCATGCCCGAGTTTTTGCCTCAGCAACCGCCGAAGCCGCGTTCCGCTTGGCCATCCGGTACCTGTCAGCTGCCTCCGGAGTCCGACAGGCCAAAAAGGCCCGATAGGACTCCTTCTTCAGCTTGACGGCATCCCTTACCGCTGGTGTCCACCAGCGGGTTCGAGGATTGCCGCCACGACAGGCACCGACCACCTTACGGCCACAGCTCCGATCGGCCGCCTCAACAATGGAGGCGCGGAACATGGCCCATTCGGACTCAATGTCCCCCGCCTCCCCCGAGACAAGGGAGAAGCCCTGCCGGAGGTGGGCATTGAAACTCCTTCTGACAGGGGATTCCGCCAGACGTTCCCAGCAAACCCTCACAATACGTTTGGGTCTGCCAGGTCGGACCGGCATCTTCCCCCACCATCGGAGCCAACACACCACCAGGTGGTGATCAGTTGACAGCTCCGCCCCTCTCTTCACCCGAGTGTCCAAAACATTCGGCCGCAAATCCGATGACACGACTACAAAGTCGATCATCGAACTGCGGCCTAGGGTGTCCTGGTGCCAAGTGCACATATGGACACCCTTATGCTTGAACATGGTGTTCGTTATGGACAAACCGTGACGAGCACAGAAGTCCAATAACAGAACACCGCTCGGGTTCCGATCAGGGGGGCCGTTCCTCCCAATCACGCCCCTCCAGGTCTCACTGTCATTCCCCACGTGAGCGTTGAAGTCCCCCAGCAGGACGAGGGAGTCCCCAGAGGGAGCGCTCTCCAGCACACCCTCCAAGGACTCCAAAAAGGGTGGGTACTCTGAACTGCTGTTTGGTGCATATGCACAAACAACAGTCAGGACCCGTCCCCCCACCCGAAGGCGGAGGGAAGCAACCCTCTCGTCCACCGGGGTAAACCCCAACGTACAGGCGCCGAGCCGGGGGGCAATAAGTATGCCCACACCTGCTCTGCGCCTCACACCATGGGCAACTCCAGAGTGGAAGAGAGTCCAACCCCTCTCAAGAGGACTGGTACCAGAGCCCAAGCTGTGTGTGGAGGCGAGTCCGACTATGTCTAGTCGGAACTTCTCTGCCTCACACACCAGCTCGGCCTCCTTCCCTGCCAGAGAGGTGACATTCCATGTCCCAAGAGCCAGTTTCTGTAGCCGGGGGTCGGTCCGCCAAGGTCTCCTCCCTTGGCCGCCACCCAGCCTACACTGCACCCGACCCCTTTGGCCCCTCCCACCGGTGGTGAGCCCGTGGGAAGGGGGACCCACGTTGCCTCTTCGGGCTGTGCCCGGCCGGGCCCCATGGGTGCAGGCCCGGCCACCAGGCGCTCGCCAGCGAGCCCCGCCTCCAGGCCTGGCTCCAGAGGGGGGCCCCGGTGACCCGCGTCCGGGCGAGGGAAACGCTTCTCCAAATATCGTCGTCATCATAGGGGTCTTCTGAGCCGTTCTTAGTCTGGCCCCTCACCTAGGACCTGTTTGCCATGGGTGACCCTACCAGGGGCATAAAGCCCCAGATAACATAGCTCCTAGGGTCATTGGAACACGCAAACCCCTCCACCACGTTAAGGTACCGGCTCACGGAGGGGTACATATTTAATGTTGTTTATATTTCCATTTATATGTATTTTTTTTGTATTTAGTGTTTTAATTATATTTTTTATATCCATTTTTATTTTTACTTTTAGTCATTTGTTTATTTATTTGCTTATTTATTTATTTATTCATTTACTTATTTATTTATTTATTTTTAATTTTGGCAGTTTTGGTCCTCCGTACTCCCATGCAACCACTTTGGCCACACGCTTTAACTTCCCATTTGCTGATGTGGTTTTGTTCCTGGATGTACAGCAACTGAATGTGACGGCATGACCAGATTTAAGTGTCACAGCGGGGAGTGTATCAGCATGGATAAAGTCTGTAACAAGGAGCGTGACTGCAGGGATTGGTCTGATGAGCCTCCGAGGGAATGTGGTGAGCACTGAGCTCCTCATTCGTAACTGTCAGGATAATTAGCACTGACCTGTTACGTCCTCAGAAAAATAATTGTGAAGCTTTTCTGTCTTCAGGCTTCAATGAATGTCTCTTCAACAATGGTGGCTGCTCTCATGTCTGCAACAACCTGAAAATTGGTTTTGAGTGTCTTTGTCCCACTGGATATCAACTTACCAACAGAAATCAATGTGAAGGTAAAAAGAAAACATTCACCATTGATGCCTCAACAATGAGAATTTCAAATTTTCATTTTTCATCAGATATTGACGAGTGCCTCATCCCGGACACCTGCAGCCAGATCTGCATTAACCAGATGGGCAGCTACAAATGCGAGTGTGAAGAAGGTTACCAGGTTGATCCATCTACCAAAGCCTGCAAGGCCATTGGTAAAAATGAACTCTCAACCTTCTCTCACTAAATATTGACTGCACAACAAATAGAGTATTTTTACTTCTTTTTTTTTTTTAAGTTTTGCATGACTACATCCACTGTCATCTTGTAGGTACAATCGCCTACCTTTTCTTCACCAATCGCCATGAAGTCAGAAAAATGACCTTGGACAAAAGTGAGTACACACAGGTCATTCCTCGTCTAAAGAACGTTGTGGCTCTGGACATGAACATGGCCACCAAAGAAATCTACTGGTCAGATATATCCCAAAAGAAGATTTACAGGTGAGGGAGATTTAAGTTGACCTAGTGGATAGGGGGTTACGTTTCTCCATGTCAAAATGCCAGTTTGTTTGTTTTTTCACTTTGATTCCAGGGCACAAATGGATTCAGCGGAGGACTCTACTCACCACACTGTACTGATTTCTAATGGCATCGACGCACCTGAGGGCATTGCCTTCGACTGGATCCATCGCAACCTATATTGGACAGATAGCATCCGCAGCAGCATCTCTGTGGCAACTGCAGATGGCGTTCGTCGTAAGACTCTCTTCTCCCGAGGCTTATCTAAACCCCGAGCGATTGTGGTCGATCCTTACAGCAAGTAAGCTGCCCTCCTATGCCAATATTATTTCAGTCTGCTTGCAATAATCTGTGCACGTATTTGTCCGGCCAGCTTTGTTTACTGGACTGACTGGGGGAATCCTGCTAAAATCGAAAAGGGCGGTCTGAATGGAGGTGACCGCATCGCTCTGGTTACTGACAACATTGTGTGGCCCAATGGAATAACACTCGGTACACCCAACCTTCCAGTCCCTCTGCATTCATTTCTTCCTCTCTATTTGAAGTATGACGGGCTGACCTGTTTCCCCCCTCACCTGCTCACATTCCCTAGACCTGTTGAACCAGCGGCTCTACTGGGTGGACTCAAAGTTACACAGCCTGTCCAGTATCGATGTGCAGGGTGGGGGGCGGCACACCCTCATTGTTGATGAGCATAAGCTCACCCACCCGTTGGGACTCACTGTGTTTGAGGTACTTATTTAAAAAAAAAAATGATCCATACATATTGTGTCTATAGTGTTGTCATACATATCTTCACTTCAGGAACGAGTGTTCTGGACAGACGTCAGTAACAGTGCCATTCTCAGTGCTAATAGACTGACTGGCGAAGACATAATTCCAGTGGCAGAGCACCTTACATCTCCGGAGGACATTATTCTGTATCATAACGTTAAACAGCCTGCTGGTATGTGAGAACTTTTGGCATTATAGTATGTGATGATCTGTTCGTCATCAGCTTTGGCGGCTAATTTGGTCTTGCCTTCTGTAAACCTTTGCATAGTGTGGTAGATTTATGGATGACTGAAGATTTATCATTTAAAAAAAAAATAGGGATGTTCGATATCACTGTTTTTTAGACCGATATGAATCAAATGTTCAGTACTCACCGATACCAAGTGCCGATACCATTAGTACTTATGATACATAAAATTAAAAAAAAGAAAACAATGATAAAAAAAGACCTATATATCCAAATTATAGCATTTTTTTTTCCAATTTGCTCATAAAAGTCATTTTGCATAGAGCACATAATAAAATAAACAAAAAAATAGATAAATAAAATGAAACACCGGAGGTCAATAAATGCAAAATAATCATTCCACCCTTTAGTTCCTAACCGAAAAACAGCCATAAGAGTGGGGGCCGATACCAGCATTGATATCCATCTTGAGTACTGATATCGGCCCGATACGGATACTTATCGGTATCAGTACTCGCCTATCCCTAAAAAAATAATAATAATCCATAAATCTCTACTAATTACAAACGATATGTCGACTAATTTGCAGGGAGAGACTGGTGTCAGGTGTCGAATGGTGGCTGTGAATTCATGTGCCTGGGAGCACCACAAGTGGGCAGACGTCCCCCAAAATACACCTGTGTCTGTCCTGATAACATGACGCTAGCAAGTGATATGAGGAGATGTGTCCCAGGTATGTTAATTAACAAAGATTTTACTTAATTTCATCTTTGATTATGATATTCTATTCACTCATGACTCTTCTTCTTGTTAATTTTATTTATCAGAAGTGTCAACACCTGCGGCTCCTCTGCATCCTCAGATTCCAACCACCAACCAACCTCCAATTTCCACAGTCCCACCCAATTCCCACACCTCCATTTCTCCCATTTCAAGCACAAGACTTGTGGTCACGCCAGTACCTAGCACCACAAGACCTCTGGTCAGAACCACCACACCTGAAATTAGGATTACTTCACCGCAGTCAGCGAAACCCAAAGCCCCCCAGACCACCACACAAACTCCAGTCACCTCTCAAGGTAAATGATGAAAGCCATTTTCAAATCATTCATGGGCAAAACATATAAATCAGTAAACAAAGACCCCAGGGATTACTAAATGATTTGAGTTGGTGAACAATCACATATTTAAAAGCTAATTTCTGGCTATCAGTGATTGAAAATAGATTAAATGAAATGAGATCTGCTTATGTCCATTTCTTCTTCAGACATTCACCATGAATTTGCTGGGGTGCGACCTACGACATCTTCCAGCACCCCAACTGCTTTGTACATTGTCTTACCTCTGGGTGAGTAGTAGCTTTGTTCACAGAAAGCAATATTGATATGCTTCCATTGTATACTGAATTTGACTCTGTTTATCTTTGTACAGCAGTCACTTGTATGCTTGCTCTCGCTGGCGTCCTGCTATGGAAGAACTACAAGCAAAAGAACACCAACACGATCCACTTTGACAACCCTGTTTATCAAAAAACTACGGAGGACCAAGTGCACATTTGGAGGAACCACAGCTCTGATGGATATTCCTACCCAAAAGTAAATCGATGGGACTGTTTTTGACACTTATTATTACATAGACCAGGGGTCTGCAACCTTCGGCTCTGGAGCCACATGTGGCTCTTTTGTCCCTCTCCTGTGCCTCCTGTTGGATCTTAAGTAAATAAAAAAATAAATAAATAAATAAATAAATTATATCTATAAATATATATATATATATATATATATATATATATATATATATATATATATATATATATATATATATATATATTCTTTGATATAATTAACAATTTAGATTTTTAAAAATTAATCATTAAATATTCAAAAAAAAATGTCAGAGTCCAAATTTGTAAGTTGTCAGAAAAAGAAAGACTAAAGGCACATGAAAAAGTAAAAAAAAAACAAAAAAAAAAAAAACACTAAAAATGTCCAAAAAGGAAGAAGAAAAACATAAAAATACCACATAATGTACATAAAATTGCAAAAAAAAGTCAGAACATCTACTTTAAAAAGAAAAGCAGAACAGAAAATGTTCTAAAAGTAACATATTGTCCAAAAACAAAGGAAGAAAGGCGGAAAATTACTATATAATGTACCCAAAATTACAACAAAAAAGTCAGCAAATCTCTTTAAAAAAGGTAGAAAAGAAAAATTTAACAAAAAGTAATTTTTAAAATGTCCAAAAACAAGAGAAGAATCCCAAAAATTACCATAAAATGTCCACAAAATTGCCAAAAAGGGCAGAAATTTTATAGCAAAAAACTTAAATAAATAAATAAATAAAACAGGCAGAAGAGAGGCAGAAAATTACCATAATAATGGTAGTGGACAACAATCATTTTTCAAGTAATGCTGCACACTTTTTTTGTGCCTTGAATAGTACACCACATATAAAAAATGTCATATATTTTACAGAACGGCAGAAAAGTTTAAAAATGTATACATAAAAAAACAACGAAATCTAATAAATTACATACACACAAAAATCCAAGAAAAGAAGACGAAAAATAGAAGAAAATGAATCTCAAAATATTGGATGCTGCATACTGTCTGTCATAGTGAAGACTAACACTAACGCAGTGTTTCGTTCGTCACAATGTTCAAAAGTTTTGCAGCTCCAGACAGATTTTTGGTTATTTATTTAGCCTAAAATTGCTCCGGAGAGGTTGCTGACCACTGACATATACTTTTCAGTCTCCACTTTGCTGCATTAATCATTTTTTTAGAGCCCACACTGTGGCCATCATGCAGTCACATGCCAGGAAGAGATCTTGCGCCTCATTCATTGCCATTCTTCATTATCTTATGGCATCGCAGCTGATATTTCCTTTGCGGCATGGTTTTCACACTCTGTGACGCAAAATGCAAGTAGATGAGCCGAGTCAGTACTGTGCAATGGAAAACAACATTCACTGCTATGACTTTGTTTTTATTGAGACAAGTTTAGTAATATTGCCAGTTAATTTGTTTTCTGTGGTTTAAACGTGCTGTACATACGGTGCTTGCAATTATGTCTGATAATATTCTTTGTCTTATCAGAAACAGGTTGTGAGCTTGGATGAAGAGGCGGACAACCCAACGTTCACTGAAAACTAACTAAACCTCGCATGGCATATGGGATGGAATTCAAAGGCATTATCAGTCAACTATATCTTTACTCAGCAACAAAAACCTCAAGGAAATTCAGGTTCAATTCATTTTGGTCATTTTCATTTTTTTAATTTTTATATTTGTTTTATTGGGTTAATATGGTCAATCGGACCCGTCGCCATGGGCGGGCCTTGGGGGTCCGTGCCCGCCCTGTCAGTCAGCCGTGCCCGCCCTAGCAAGATGACTCACCAACTATTCGTCCTATCAGTCACATAAACTTGCGCCTTCTGTTTCAAGTAAAGCATGGCGTGCCAGCCAACCACATACCTCCTTTCAAGTTTGGCTGTGATTGACAACTAAGGCTAGCCAATGACAATCAGGATCAGGAGGGATGGGGTGGGGTGGGCGGAGACGCGCGCTGTGCAGACGTGCCTTAGCCAAATCTACTTCCGGGTAGATAGTGCGCATTTGCCGGCTGGCGCTGGGACAAAGACTGAGCAGTGAGCACGTCGTGCCACTTTAATGGGAGCCACCAAACGCCAAACCTCGATTAGAATGACACAGTTGACATCAATGGGAATCCTGAGTCCACTGGTTACGTTTACAAGTGAGTGTCAAACTTTTCTTTTAATTAGTCAAGCCACACAGCACGGATGAATTGTAGCAATACACAGTATGCTGTTAACAGACCCAAGCAGTCACACATACACAACAACAACTATGGAGCATAAAATTATTTATCACTAAAGCAGTTGCAGTACAATGTGAGTTGAATTCTCTTTTTTTTATTGCCAAGTTTGTTCATGCTGATGACTGTCACTAAGTTCTAATTTTTAAAAAACAGCACTTTACACATCCTTTTTGGATTGATATTCTGCTTAGTTTTTCACTGAACCCATATGTTGTTTCTGTATATCATCGACATAACTCAACCTTATTTCTAAATCACTTTAAAACAGCCATTGCTGCATACAAAGTGCTGTGCATGGAATAGAAATTAGTCTTTTAGTAGACACAAGTGAAATAAAATAACTAGTGCTGTCAAACGATTAAAATTTTTAATCTGATTAATCACGATTAATCAGCTAAATTATTTGCTTAATATAAAATAAATACAAAATACCGTAATATTTTGACATTAACGCATTTTATTACCTGAATGTCATTTGCAAACATTGATTAAATGCATGTACGCAATTGCATGCATGCGTGTATTGTTCAAAACGTAACAGCATCATATCAATTGGGTGCAATTAAGCAATTAATAATGAAACGGAAATTACTTTTGTTTTATCTAAAGTCCCGTTGGGGTGTTTTTTAAAGCGAAATTTACCACCGAGCACACCAACTGGAGTCACCCCGCTCATTTTGGAACAACAAGCGTAGGAAATGCGTGCATTGACCTAATCACGGACCTGCGCAGCCTTCAATGTAACCATCCGCGGTTACGTTCAAGGCTCAAGTGCGGTAAAAAAAAAAAATAGTGCGATTAATCTGCGTTAATACGTGATTAATGCGACATTTTTCTGTGATTAATTAATCTATTAACGCTTTAACTTTGACAGCCCTAAAAATAACACAAAATAAAATTAATTCGAGTAAATATAAGTAGATAAGTATACACGCAAATAAAATACTAAAAAAAAAAATCTTTATAAGTATATAAATAAAATAACACAAAATACAGAAGGCACCATAAAAAAAAAGTAAAATGATGTGAAGTCTCATGCTGAGTCAAAGATCAAAGAATAGAGATGTCTGGCAAAAATGAAAGGAAATTTTATCCATATCGTACAGCCCTAATCCAACATGCAAATGAAGGCAACTGCTAGCCAATTCCAGATAGAAGGGGCTGGGTCACAGAGTCATTCATTCGGACATAGTTGTTTACAGAAGTGAAGAGTGGATTTGTTTCAAATGAACTTTTGAGTTGAATGAATGCAAAATGAACTACACATTTTTTTTTCAGTTTGTCTTTTAGATTTCAGAACGAACTGCCGCTTTTAAGTGACAGAAAATATTTCTGAACACTTTTGCAGTTGTCACAATGCCGCTGTTCAACCTGATGAACATTAGATTTAGGTTGATAAAGTGTGCCCCCCCCAAAAAAGGTAATGCCCCCCCTACAATTTCTTTCTGGTGACGGGTCTGTGGTCAATGATGCTACTATGATAGGACAAGGTTTATTGATATAGCACATTTAAAATACAGTAACACTGCCCCGAAATGCTGCATATATTAAAAACAAACCTACAAACAAACAAACAAAAAACACTATGATTTAAAAAATAATAGGGAAGAAAAAATACAAAAATACAAATGTAAACAATAAAAAGGAGCTAGCATGCATTTAAAATGCAGTGAACACTATTAAATACTAGACATAAAAAAAATACTGCTAAGATAAAACACAATAAAATAAAATAAAAAAATACAGTATTGTAATATAGGTCGAGGTTGATAAAAAAAAACTGGTTGGCATTTTTCAGTTGGGTCTGGAGTGAATTTTTGCTTTGACTATGAAACTAGAACTGGAGACTATTAGCTTAGCATAGCCTTATTTAGCTTAGCTTACCTGGTTAGCCTACAAGTTCCTTCTTTATAGTTTTCTCACTATGAGATATCCAATTAGATATATCAAACATTTTTACTAGAGTCTACTCTTTAAAAAAAAAAAAAGACTGTGAAATAACCAAAAATTTAACACATCATAGCTTAAACTGTAATATTTGTTCTTGTTTTGTTTTACTACCCTTTAATGAATAGTATGACATGCTTAAGTATGTGACATGTGATTCTATCTCTTTATGTATAGATTGAAGCGGCCCAGCTACTAAATTCATGCAAGTTTTGCACTTTATGATCAAAATCCCGCTTGAAATGTATAAAAATCTTTCATTTTGAAGCCTAGTGCTTATGGCTTCAGAGTGAAAAATGAATTAACTAATTATTGATTCTCAAAATGTGCAGTCGCTCTCTTCTTGAATCAGAAACAAAATGCTTTTATTTGAAACCAAGCCTTTATTTTTGTTTCATGTAGAAGACGTGTGGACTGCTCATCCGAACAACTTTGCCTCAAAGAGATTTTTGAGTATTATCTTTATGTATAATCATTATACCAGCAATCACCTCAGTATTGGTGGAAAACAATCTTGTTTCAAGTGTCAGGACCTCAAGTAATGCTGCAAACTGCTTTATGCCTTGAATAGTACACCACATACCCTTCCTGATGCAACCCTCCCGTTTATCCGGGCTTTGGACCAGCACTGGAATGTCGAGAGCAGCATAGTGTTGGGGCATTGGCCAGGAATCGAACCTTCATAAATGGCAGGGTTTCTCTTAATTGCCAGCCACATGTTGCTCCTTACTTCTGATCTTTTTTAGTGGCGATACTCGATTACTTGTGTCTGGAGATGACCGATACATTCCTCAGTATAGCTTTGATGCAACCACGTGTGACCAGTGGGACCGAGCCTAATGCGCTGTACTGTAACACGTGTGTATTTTTAGCCTGCCTTCGGATGGGAACTTATGGTAGCATTCCTGACGGAAGGAAAACACGTGCCTCATCACAATCTTTTGGAGCTCCTGGTCTTTGCATTATGAGTGAATAGTACTTTTGATTGTTGCTCAAAAGGCCATGTTGCTGTTACTGGAGAGGATTTGTACAAAATCAATGGTTATGTACAGTGACTGACTTGTTACATCCAACAGAGATGCGTTGTGATGTTTACTGTTCTTGGACTACCAGATGGAAGGTACAGAAGCTCAATTGTTCATCTGGATGTATATATATGTATTTTTTTTTATTGTTAAACATTTACCACTAGCAGTGCAGGTTATATCCGTGTAAATAGGGTGTTCATTAATGTAAATATTTGTTCTGTTTTTAGGAAATAATGCCTGTACTGCAATCTTTGTTGTCAACATTTGCTGTATATAAATAAATACCTCTATTTATTACAGAATCTCTCTGGACTCTTGTTTTTGTGTTTAGCGTATACAGTCTGAAGGTTTCTGCTCTTTGTTAGCCACAGCTAAATACAGTGCTTTATCTTGCAAATTAAATACACAGGGGCATATTCACTAAGAATGTGCTGCGTCCGGTAATAGCACGAAATATTGCACCACAACTGCACCCGCAGTCTGCGTCCAGTTACCCACCTATTCACTAAGGATATTGCTCTAATCATATACCGGCGCAAACACGCCCACAAAACTGACAGCTTGGAGGAAATTTGCACCTGATTTACCACACATGGCAACGGATTTGTGCCAACAACATGGTTGTTATAGTAACAGTTGCGAGAAAGATGACATTATCAGAAAGCGAGGTTAGACCGAGAGTAAGCGTTTAGAGCGCCGTACAGAGCAGAGAGGACCACAACTACGTCATTCATTCATAAAGTACAAATTATTGCTCTCTCTCTCTCTCTCTCTCTCTCTCTGATCAGCCAGAGAGGGACGTTGCACCATGTGTCTCCACACCATGCACTGCTGTCATGATCCCGGGGTCGAGGTGCGTCAGGTTAATACATGCTTCCAAAAACATTATTTGCGTCACGCAAACTCGGTGTGGCTATTTGCGCTGACGTTAGTGAATTAGACGCTGCATATCAATGAGTCTCATTTGCATTGAGGTGGGCATATTTTGCGTCAAATGTATGCACATTACCTCATTTACATACGCGCAAATAACACCGGCGCACCAGGGTGCAATCTGGTTGGCAGCGCACTTAGTGACGGATTTCCCCATCTGCGTGTGTTTAGTGAATTAGGCGCTCCCCAATTGCTCCATTTTACCAGTTAGGGCGCTGCAAAGGCGACAGAAACCTTCAGTGAATAGGCCCCACAATTGCTATTTGGTGTGTACTATTCGCATTACACACTCTCCCTTACTCTCTGTCAATTGCTGTAACAGCAATTTCTAGATCAATAACTTGATGGAGGCAATTAAACCATCAACATAAGAAACAGGCCATAAGTTATCAAACAAATGATTTGCAGCAAATATTAAAATTAAAATTATTTGAGAATACGCATGAGATGATAATCTCTTCTCTCACATTCACCTTTTGACGTCAAACCCAAATCTTTTTGGCCTCAATGTTCCAATAGTTTTGTCGTAGAATATATTGTTGAATACATCTCTCAAAAAGAGTCAGTCAAGACTGAGCCTCTAAAGGCAGAGGGTCCTATTTTCACGCTCAGCGCAAGTTGTACTTGGCCATCTCATCTATAGCCTCAGCCTCTTCAGCAAGGTAGTGGTCATTTTGGAGGTGTTTTTGGTGTCATGATCATGTTGGAATACTGCCCTGTGGCCCAGTTTCCTGAGGGAGGGCATCATGCTCTGCTTCAGTAAGCCACAGTGCATGTTGACATTTGTGCTTCCCTCATTGAACTGTAGCTCCCCAATGCCAGCAGCACTCATGCAACGCCCAGACCATGACATTCCCATCACCATGCTTGACTGAAGGCAAAACACACTTGTGTTGTACCAGTCAACAGGTTGCCACCACACACACTTGACACCATCTTCAGCAAATAAATTGATCTTGGTCTCATCAGACCACGCAACTATTAATAGCTAAATTTTGAGTTATTTGAGGGAACAATACATTTACACTCTTATATAAACTGTACACTGAATAGGTATACTTAAATATCTGCAGAAATATTAGGGTTGTACTCATTTTTGTGGGATTTGGTGTATTTGAAATAATATTAGTATTATCAGTGTTCATCTAACACTGGCGATTTTGCTGTGCATAAAATGTCCTCCAATTCTGGCATGACCCATGTATAGCTTATTTTAAAACAAAAAGTAGATTACATATGGTCATCATCCTTGAGTGGAATTTGTTTTTAGAAATCTCTTTGCACACTGAAAGCACATATGGAAGGCATATTCTTTGTTGGTTTTATATACTCATCGTTTTTGTTTTCTTCATTTTATGTGCCGCACCACATGGACAACACTGTCTAAGATATTTGTGTGACAGATTTGATATACTGTACTATACAGTATCTTATTCCACAGTTTAGCAGCTGTGCAATGCAAGCACGACTGATAATGTGAGGTGTTTTTTTATGCTCTCTTTTTGGGAAGGGTGAACAGTGCTTCTTTTGAAAGAACAGCCTTTTCCTAGAAAGTCCGGACGTCACGCTACAAGGCAAAAACCCAAAGGGCTTTTGGGCTTCTTGAAAATCCTCCCACACTGTGAGATCATGTTTATATGAAATACAAACACAAAAAAACAGTCACACTGAATGATATCCAAGCAACAAGTAAGTTTTTCATGCCTGTGAATTTTCTCATTTATCCAGTTTATTTAATTCTCAATGAATTAAATCACTATTAGACAGGGCTGTGAAAACAAGTTAAGTTTGGGTATATATTTGATTCATTTGCATTTGTTGTGCAATTGTTTGTTAATTAGCGGAGTTTTCGACAGACAATTTTGACTGAAATGATGTGGCAGCGTTTGAATGAAACAAGGAGAACTTTGGTGGTAACAACAGCCGCGTGAGTACAGATCAGCCCATCACACGGTGACCTTAACCCGCCTCCAGCTTGTGGGGGCGGGAGACCTTTCTGTTGCTCCTTGGGCCAGCCTCTTCCAAACGTCCCTCCACCCTTACCGCCCCTGCTGCGGTCTTCTCCCCTCTTTCTCAGCGGTGGCCGTTGGATTCAGTAACGCCTCCCTGTGTGTGAGTGATTCGGCAGGGGCGGAGCCAGAGATGTTTTCGTGGGGTGACCAGGATGACACAATGACTCACAGTCACGTGACATTTCACCTGGTTCCCTCCTACATCAATGATTTTACATACGCTTATGGTGCAAAATAGATCAAATTTCACCTTTTTCTATCTGCTCTACTTTTCTACCCTGTGCTCTGGCTATTTTTTGGCCATTTAGACATGTTCTTTGGGGTCACATCAATAAATTTGCCCCTCCCACACAGAAAGCGAGCCGTATACCAATCAGTCAGAGGAGGGATTACAGTCCAGTATTCAGTATTATCATTTGTAGCAATAAATTTCGAGGTAAGATAGCTGTTCTATGTTCACAATCAGTTGTCAAGTTATTGTAAATATGCACTGCTTCCCGAGAGATTCATTCATCTACAGAATATTTTATCTGGTTTTTATTCAATGTTCAAACAATGTTTTTATTTTATTTTACTTTTTATTTTTTAGCGTTCACAAGTTTGAAATTGCATTCCTTACATTAGTGACTGGCAATGAGGTGCATGTGCACTTGAATTACATTTAGGACTTTAGAAAAATCTGAAAAATAATGTGAAAAAAATATTAAACAAAATTCAGCATTATTTAATTTCTAAAGCAGTCTGTTATTTACTAATTAGCTCTTTGACTGTCACACGTTATAAAAAGAAAACAAAAAAAATCCACAGTGCCAGCCGCTTTTGAGCATTTTAACTCATCTTTCAAGGCAAAAGGAATATTGTTTGCCTTTACTACATATACAATGTGGCTACTAAATGAAAGATCACATTCCATTCAAAGGAATTTTACTTATCATTATTAAACGTCTTTGGCAATCAAAGAGCTAATATATTACTTTTCTCCACAACAAATGAGACTCACTTTTATTTTAACTTACTAGTTTAAGATTAAATGTATTTATATGCTGCATGTTAATATGATATATTTTTGCTGAAATTTAAATTATTACAAAACAAAACCTCACTCATGGAATTAATTATTCTGTTTTCATATACCTTATAAAATGCAACCATCATAATCATAAATATAGAAGTATACAGCAAGTAACCCGGCCCCTCAAGAGTTATTTCAACGCAGGTAATGGCAACGCAAAGCCACTGCGCTGCATGGGCAAGAAATGCTGATATGAAATTAATTCACGTTGCTTGTTTTCACTTATTTAATTGTTTTTATTCATTTAAATTTACTCCTCGTTATCTTTGACCTGAAATATAAGAGTTAATAGTAATAATTTGAAAAGATAGCTGCATTACTTAATTTAGCCAATCTGTTATTTGTCATTTGCCATCGTCACCCTGTCCTGCATCATTAATACGTAATTATTTCAATGCAACCAAATCTGTCGTTAATTTGTCACTTCGTCATCTTTATTTTAGCTGTGCTCCTGTCGACGCTAAATTATAGTTTGGCACTACTATTTATTGTCACCCCTAATTTTTTTGTCTGTCAGCCAGTTTGTCCAATCAGCGTTGAGAATGTACTACTTGCTGTCACAAGCTTTACAGCACAAGCAGACACACAGCCAAAGAAAGCTCATTAAAAAAAACAAAAAAACAAAACAAAACAGACACATGGCGTGGTGATTGGTGAAATAAAAACAACATAGGACAATGTCATTGAGGTCTTTTGGGACAGGAGTCAGTGACAGACTGAGAAGGCCTGTCGGTAATGACCCGGTTAGTGACGATTCTGGTGAAGGACGAAAACCTGCTTCCATCGGTGCTTAGTTTGTCAGTTTTTCCAAATTTCCCATCATTCGTCATTTGCCATTAAAACAGGTGTCTATGAGTAATAAATACTGACAGACCACCTCATATTGGGTGTAGGGGGCTCTGTTAAGCAAAACACAGTTCCCCACGCACATAAAAACTTGCTTCCACCGCTAGTCAAGAATCTAGTTCTCTGAAGGAGAGCTTGCGCATAATCAACACACATGAAGATGAAGATAACCAGGCTTTAACGGGAATGCAGTCTGTTTGCAAAGAGAGTCGCAGGTGGGCGTGTTATAAGGTGGCAATGTTAACAAGGAACTAGCTGCCGTCTGGGAAAACCACATTCATACAAAAAAAAAAAAAAAAAAAACCCGCATCAGGTAGGCAGCCAACTGCGACCTGAGTTGGCCTTAAGAAGCATGCGTGAAACCACTAAGCTGGAAGTTCAGTTGACTAACCAAGCAACCAACACCTTCTTTTGTAAGGATCCCAAAGAATTGAGTAGCAACTTACACTTCACAGCCCGAGATAATGTTCACTCAATCTAGTCTAGCTACTCTCCAAACTATCCCAAACTAAAATAAAGGCTACTTTAACACATTTTAAATACTTGATTACACATGACATGACAATATCTTTGTCCAAATTCTGAGCTGACCACAGCTGACGTCACGTGCAAAATTAAAGGCTGAACGTAAACGGAAGCATAGAGCCTGATAACGTAAGTGAGGTGTGAGGGAAAGGGCAGCATGACGCTTCAATAGGCAACAAGCCCACCATGTCTGCAGGTTACAGGCTGTAACCATAGCACACCCTCACTATACTGGAACAAAAACAGACTCAGAGTCTGGAGGTAACATTTGTTTTTCTTGGTGGTGACGGCAGAGATTCGCTGTTTTTCCAAATACATGTTGCATGTGATCCCTGATTCCCTTGGCATTATTAATCATTAATTGGGTTGCACAAGGTTGTGTGTCACTGCCCTAAAATGGCTTTAAGTGATGTTTGTGACTGTAACAAGTTGTTGAATAAGTACTAAATTACAACCTTTCCCCCCTATATGTAACACTAAAACTGTGTTATGTGTTACTATGTTTTTTTTTTCAAGATTAACGTTTAAAGATAAATCAAAACTACTCATCTTTTGGTTGCAGAGGAGACATAATGACAATAGAGAACAGATGCACTTGCAAAGTTTCAACTTGTAGCAATTTATATTTCTTGTTGTGAATGTTGGAATTATAACCCATGCGATGTGACAGGCATCATTTGCACATGAGCTTAGTTGGTTGCTTCCTTTTAAAGAAATCAATACTCAACATTGTCCCCGCGCCGGTCGCGGCCCCAGGCCGGGGCGGCCGGGTGGGAGCGCAAACCGAGCCGGCCGGCCCGGCCGCCTCCCCGCGGCCCCGGGCAGCCGCGGCCGGGCGGTTGGAGCTTTCGTGCGCTCTCGGCCTTGTGTTTGTGTGAGTGAGTAAGTGGAGGGAGGGGAAAAAAAAGACCACACGGATGCATCAAGCATAAACCAAGTTTGAGCCGGCATAAAGTTGAACTGTATAGTGCCACACACGATCTTGCCGATCTGTCAGCTTTATGAGATTGTCAACCCATTAAAGTTCTTAACGATCTAATATCATCATATCACCCACCCCTAATTGTCGGTGATGAAACATTAGCATCTGCAGACATCAGCATTAAGAGAACAAGGCTTCTGTTTCTCAAATTACATTATTGGTGTCAATTACATCCTAATAGTTTCAAATTAATTAAACTATCTGAACAATTGCATTCTACCGTGTAAACAAATTCACATAAACATATACAATGTTTCACTTTTGATTGTTTCACAGTCCTGTTTGAATCTGGCTCAGGCCCTTTTCTGTGACATTGGAACCGCTCCTACGTTTTAGTGCATTTTTTTTTTTTCCCTCAGGTGCCCTCTCCCTCCAAAAAACATCCATATTGAAGACTGTAAGATGACCATAAATGTGATTGTGAGTGTGAATGTTAGTTTATCTCTAAGTGCCCTGCAACCGTTTCACGACCATTCTCGGATGATAAGGACAAGTTCTGTACACAGTGAAACGGGTGCATTATTGATGCTAAGCTTTATCAGGAACAGAAGTGAAGTTCTAAGTATGTTTTGTTTTTGTCATTGGTCACGTGTTTACACTTTGCTTCATCACAGGCCTTTCACCTACAGTCATCCATGGACAGTCAATATTTAATGCACATATATTCATTCACCAGTAACTTACATATTTATGAGTGCCCAGGTGTTTTTATCTTCTTCTTTTTAAGGGATAGACTTAAAGCCAAACTATTTTTTTATGGTCATCCACGTATGTTCATCCACACTACTGATGTTTAGCCTATTTTTTTTTTAATTTAAGGTTCACTTTCATGGGCAAACCTTCTGGATTGTGAAGAAGCTAATGATAATTGGAGATGTTTGAAATGTTTTCCATCCTGAGGATAACCAGCACCGAAGCAGTTACAGTACTTGTTAGTATTTGTTTGGCAATGTGAACACGCCACCTCTACGATCACATACGTCACTTGGCCTTGCCTCCAGAGATAAACACAGGAGAAACTGAGGTGACGGGACTGGGAAGAGGCTTTCTTTACTTTTTTATTGCACAATATTACCCAAAAGGATTGAAATCAGTCACATCTGCTCCACCAAACAAAATGTCATGAAATAAATTGACATCAAATGTGGATACTGCACATTGGGTTAACATTGTATAGTGAAAGAGCATTTAATTGTTCTGCCTGTTACCCAAAGTCACAGGCATACAAAGATGAACATTGATGCATTATTTATACAAAATAAATAATTAATGTAGTTAAATTTTCATCAGCTGTGACCTGTCACAAATTATTCTCCAGATTAGACTGACATGGCAGCACATAGCTACAGGCTGAAATGTGATTGCAGAAAAAAAAAAAAAATAGGCTAAATAATATAAAACACCCACAGACTGTACAGTGCAGCCATAAGAAACAGTAGGAAATGAAGACAATATATTGTTGGGATTGGAATAAATTAATACAATGCCACTAAACAAATATTAAGTGTAAATGTACAAACCCAAATTACAATGAAATTGGGATGTTTTGTGAAATGTAAATAAAAACAGAAAGCAGTGTTCATGTTAATATAAAAAAAACACACACGCATAAAACAATACTAAAATATACAATATTTGATTATTTGATTTGATTTCCAGAAACCTATTCCATACCACTTGCCGAAAACGTAATTTTAGATGTTAGTACGCCCTCTACAGGACTACTAGGGTACGTGTACCGGAAACCACGTGCTGCATGCACGCACTTGTCTGCTGTGTGATGCTAGTTTGACTAGCTCCTGGATTATAAACACGTCCTAAAGCCAAACCTTATCATGTCTGACGAAGTAGGTTTTACAATCAACACCGAATTCGCAAAGAAATATGACAAATACAGACAGAAGGAAGAACTGCAGAAGTGTAAGTGTGTGAATGTTAGCTAACGCTAGCTAAAATAATCGTGGCGTACGCGAACATGGAAAGAAGCTAGTTGGTTGCTATTTCTCTAAGCTGGGCAGTCTTTTACTTTTATTTTGTGTATTGTTGTGCAGTAAAGGATCGATTTGGAGACCGAGAGGTGGACGATGAATCCGAATCATCCGAATCCAGTTCAGACGACAGTGATGTGGTAAGCATCGTTTTCCCTTCAACACGTTGTCAACAAGAGTTAACTAAATCAGTGTGGTTAATTGTATGTCGACTCTGTAGGAGTTGGATCCAGATGTAGAAAGGGACTTTTACAGGACATTGTCACTCTTGAAGAAGAAAGACCCGAAAATCTATCAGAAAGATACGAAATTCTACTCAGAAGGTGATAATTTTTTTGTTTTTAATCGTAATTTGCATTGCTTGGACACCCCTTCCTAAGCGTTTTATATATTTTTTTCTCTCTCTCTCAGACGTAGCCAACACTGATGTGAAACCATCCACCTCAAAGTCAAAAGTGAAGCCCATGTACCTAAAGGACTATGAGCGTAAAGTCATACTGGAGAAGGAAGGGTATGTGCGTGACCTACTAAATGTGATTGCCTACATTCTTTGAATGCAGCACTATCATACTACATTGAAATACTTTGTACAGTACAGGTAATTAAAAACAGAAAAAACATATTTGCGTCACCCGGAAGATGCCAGAACCAAAATTTTGTTTTTCGGCACGGACATTCATTGCTGACAACTGGCAAAGCGAAGCTAATGGAAACCAACATGGAAATATGACGCGCCTGATGGCAAGCCGGCCTGCTCAATGTATACCCGTTGCTGGAGGTAACAACAACACAAATTTAAAAAACTTTAAAATGGCGTGATTACTATGGGAAATTAACAAAAAGGAAGTTGCTCCGGACGAGGCACGAGTGACATAGGCAGGTCGCGTACGTCGTAACTCAAGGACGAGCTGACCTTAAATTGTGCATAGATGTGAATGTCAGAATGGTTTGGCTAGCAACCATTCCAGGGCATACCCCACCTCTTACCCAAAGTCAGTTGATATAGAATCCAGCTCACCAGTGACCACAATGAGGACAAGGATGGTTGGGTTGGAGTGAATGTAACTGTGAGTAATGTGTTGGAAGAGCTTTTACAATGCCATATATGAATTACCAATAAGTTCCCCGGAGTTGCTTAAAGTAGATGCATGAAGATTCATAGTTTTTTTTCCACTCTCTTGTGATTGCAACATGTATTTGATTCTTCAGAAAATATGACGACGAGGATAGTGACAGTGATGATGAGGAGGCGGCCAAAAGACGACAAGTGGGTATTTTCATGAGCTAAGATTGCTGCTGAGCAGTGTGGGCATGTTTGTAATTGTTCTTTTCCTCACTTAGAGGGCCGCTTCCCCCAGCTACATTCATGAGCAGAAGCAGTTGAAAGAAAGGTACCAACCATCTTTTTGATGTTAAATCAAGCCAATGCCTTTTTAGCAAGCATGTGATAACAGCTCAAAGCAGGTATACAACAGCTAACATCATCGGTCACAACGATTTCTTTCAGTTTCCGGAAATTCGTCCAAGATAGCGATGAGGATGACGACAACAATGGCAGCGGGGAAGAAGGGCTGCTAACTAGGAGGATGAAATCGCAGGAAGAAAAGGTAAGAACGGAGCTTGTGCCAGAAGTTGTCATACCCTGTCGAGCGGTGTCCACGACATAACGTGAAAATGGGGTTCCCAAGTCCCTCAAGTTAACACGACACTCATCTCTGTATGTAACAAAATGATTTATTTACACAGTAAGATATTTAACATTCATTCTATAATTAACCAAAAATAGTTGTAGGACAGTGGTTCTCAAATGTTTGACACTAAATACCACCTATAAAAATAGTTGGCTCTCCAAGTACCAACAGAATGACAAACATAATGCAGTCTTGTAGTTAAAAAGTATGCCGATGTAATAGAACATATTTTCTTGCATAATACTGAAATTAATAGTGAGATTTTAAAATGACACACTATCCCTTTAAGACCTGAGTCGTAACAGTTCCACAATGTGAACAAAAGCCCCATAAACATCTCAACATGTTCATGTGTTTGTAGGACAAAGAGGAGGCCGACTATGTGGAGTGGCTCAAAGGGCAGGCGGATTATGATGCATCTGAGGAAGTGAAGGACATGGTGAGTAAAAGTAGTTTGACAGAACTGACATGGACACAAGCATTTAGACACTGTCCATGTATTCTGTACTCTGGAGAAAAGTCTCCATGATGTAAAGAAATCATTGTCCACACAAAATGTATCATAAGTATGGCAATAACTGAGCGTGGCTTCTTGTGCCGTGTGACCTCCTATACTTGCGCTGCTGGGTATACTACTTCAGTGCATACAATGTTGGACCTGCCCTCATTTGCCAGAGGGATGCCTCGCCCCCTGCTGTGTTCTGAGTTACATTCTACTTTTATAGGATAGCTCGTTGCCAAATGTCAAACAACTGATGGAGATCAAGACAAGTCTACACTATTCTGAAGAGTCCGCATGGTCACTAATAACAATACAGAAAGGATGCACAGCAACATCTGTGAAAATGAATACCAGTTTTATGTACACGCTCCCATGCCCTTAATTTTTGTTTTAAGTGATTTGATAATTAAATGAAATGGTTTGTTCATGTTGTGACAGAAATACCTACGAGAATACTGGAATGACCCAGAACTAGATGAGAAAGAATGTTTCCTCCGAGACTATGTTCTAAACAAACGCTACAAAGATGATGACGATGATGATGATGACGAGAGGTAGGATATACCAGTTATTTATATATGTATTTATTTATTTATAAAGTCAGCTGTGATAAACGCCAGCTCCAAATGGATGGATGTGTTGCTATTGAACTATGAGTAAAAATTTATATGAACAATCACACTTCTTGTTTGGAGGATCCCAACCTATGAGGAGGTGGTTCAGGAAGATTCTGAAGAAGAAGGCGAGAGTTTCTTGGAGCAACAGCAGAGCTTTGAGAGAAGCTACAACTTCCGTTTTGAAGAGCCCGATGCTCTCCAGATCAAGACTTACCCTCGCAACATTGCCACATCAGTGCGTGCCAAAGACGATCGCAGAAAACGCAAAAGGGAGGAAGTGAAAGAAAGGAAGAAAATGGTAAAAAGAAGCACTGCAAACGGGTGGTCCATTGAGCACACTCATATATATTATAGCCACATCCAAGTCGTTTTTTTAAGTGTTTTCACACACAAGTTGCATATTAAACATACAAATGTGTGTAGAAATTAGGAAAAAGTACTTGCCCCTAACTCTAATAACCATTGAAATCACCATTGTTAAAACTGTATTTTATGTTTACTTGGGTTAACTTTGTCTTAATATAACCATTTGTTTGATGATCTTAAATATTCAAGTGGGTAAAATAAGCAAAAAGTAAGAATTTGATAAGAGGGCAAATGTTTTTTATGACACGCCATCTTCATTTTGTGCTCCTTCCACACAATTCTCATAGGAGAAGCAGCAAAAACAGGAGCAGCTGAAGCAGCTGAAGAACTTAAAACGAACTGAGATCATGGAGAAGCTGAAGACACTTAAGGCGCTTACTGGCAATGATGATCTGGCTTTTAGTCAGGCAGATCTAGAAGGAGACTTTGATCCACAACATCATGACCAACTCATGCAGGTGGGTACACAATCACACATACATACACGCCCGTACTCCATATTTTGGAACATTGCCACAATGGGTATGTCTCCATTGATAACTTAAACTGCATTGTCAGACACGCTTTTGTCTCTCACCCCACTCTGCATTATATGCACTATGCAGCAAAAATAATCCCTCCCAAATCCAGAATCGAGAGGCATGTGTATGTTAAATTAAAAGTTGGTTGTATTTCCTCATTTTAACTGACTTGTTAGTAATGAGGCTGTCGAATTACAAACACTTGGCTGAGGATCTATTTCTTAATATTGATGGATTTGTGATGCTGTGATCACAAATGTAAAAAAATAAATAAATAAAATAACAGGAGTTACCTTTGTTTCAACTCTGACTTTTCAGACTTTTTCCATCTACATCTAGCTAAAATCTGCCCCCTTTTATCTTTTTGAAATGCCGATATTGTTCTACATTCTCTTACGTCTTCTAGACTGAATTACAGTAATGAGACATGAGACGCCTTCAACTGGTTCAGAATTCAGCTGGGAGAATCTCGACTAGAACAAATGGTTACAGTCACATAGCTCCTAACGTCATTGCACTGCATGGTTGCCTATTTGGGCTAGACTTGATTTTAAGGTTCTACTCCTAACATTTAAGGCACTAAATAGTCTGGCTCCATCATACCTGTCAGAATAACTCACTCTCACTCAATACATACCCTTTGCGCTTCAAATTCACATCTTCTTGTCATCACTTTAGCTAATAAGAGTTCTGTTGGTTGTAGGGCTTTCTCCTACTGTGCCACTTATTCATGAAATAGTCTCCTACTAGATGCGAAAGAAGCTACCTCCATTTCAATTTGAAAATCTCGCCTTAAAACATACCTTTTTACTAAGTACTTTGACACACGTTAGTCTGTGACTGTTTATTCATTGTTAATTAAATTTAAAGTTAGTCACAATCTAGTCACCAATATTCGAAATATTGAGTCAACTGTTACTATCCTAATGAGAAGTTGAATATAATACGTTTGGATGGGTTCTAAATGCTACAGTAGTTTGCAATATATGCATGTTTAAACCATAGCAGTCGTGGCTACCATCGAATTCTGTAATGCATTTGCTTAGAACGCTATTGCACTGGCCTAAGGTCATCCTTTTTTTGGGTGGGACATTGAATAGGAAAGAGTCAGTCAGCCCTCCTCCAGGTGCATTTTGTTTGCCTAATTAGACTGGACTTGATAATCAAATGATGACCAGCTAGTTGTGTCCTCTCAGAAAGCGCATGGCTCACATGCTAAGTTCTTCGTTGGATCGCTTATGATGTATGTAAACCTTCTTTGTATTTACAGAAGTTCTTTGGAGATGATTACTATGAAGAGCAAGAAGATGAGAAGCCTCAGTTTGAGGACGACGATAAAGTTGAGGGTAAGGTCTGTTCTTAATTCATCACTTAAACCAGTTTGGCGGGTGGGGGTAGCAATGTACTAAATGTGACCAGTCTGCTGGAAATTAAGAAGGTAAGCATGCAAACACTTTTGTTGCAGTATAGGAATCCCAATTAATATTATACAAGCTAGCTGGTGAGTCAGGCACTGAAAATGGAGTATGTGGGTGTTCTGCAAAATTGCTGTCGCTGGTTATCTGTAACTAGTTTGGCTATGATTCCAAACTTCCAAGCTATGATAAATGTTTGTTTGTTGTACCAGTTATAGGAACATTCACAGCCGGTCAAAATGACAGGTTATGTAATTTAATTTTTTTTGCATACCAAGCAATATACAGCCCATTCCTGCCATAATGGACCAAGATAAATTAATTAAATACTAAGCTGTATTCATAATTTCATATGTACCTGTGACTAATGCGTGAAGCGTTATGTTGTGTTTGTGCTGCTGAAATGGACGCACCAAGGTTGGAGTTGGTGTGGTCAATGAAACAGGATGTCATTGCCAATACCCTTGCAAATATTTCTGCTTACATCTTTGAGAAAATTTCAGATGATGCGTGATTATTTTGAAACCTGGTGATGAGATTGGTCCCATCTAATTTAGCCACATCATCCAGTGTGTGTGGATGACTTAATTTAATCCAATCCAAGTCTTCATGATTAAGATCATTTGTTGTCTGTCAAAACAGAGCACTGGAACTGGGATATGTGGACTGGAGAAGACCGAGAACAATTTGAAGACGATGCGGCCTATGATGCCTCAGAGCCACACTGTGATGACCAGGATTTCATTGTAAGTCAATCCGAAGCCTCACGTCACGACCGTCAGTCATCATACTCTGTCATATATGTACTTTATGGCTTACTCGCAAACATTTTACACTTCACAAAACACACTTACCAAATGAAGTTAAAGGCGCTGTCTGCCAGTTTCACTCTGGAAAAGGCACTTTTTGAATACAGGATTTAAACAATCAAACGACTTCTCAACTTACATATCAGGGCTTGTCTTCATTTCTGGTGGTGAATTCGTCCTAAACATGCACACTCCCAGCCTGTATTTTGCAATTTTGTGTTTGTTTTGTGGGAAGACAGTGTTTACACCCCTCCAGCCAATCGCAGAGCGGGTTGGGTCGCAAACTGGGCGGGCGAACGTGTTGGCTTTGTGACGTCACTCCCGTGGCAATTTGAAAGCACGCATGGATTTTTTTCCCACTCACTCACTCACTCACTCACTCACTCACAGAAGTTTACATGTGTGAATGAGTGAGTAAAAAAATAAATAAATCTGTGCGTGCTTTCAAATTACCGCGGGAGTGACGTCACGCAGCCGACACGTTCGCCCGGCCCCGTTTGCGACACACCACGCCCCTGCTCTGCGATTGGCTGGAGGGGTGTCAACACTGTCTTCCCACAGAAACGTCCCGCGCTTTACAAAACAAACACAAAATGGCAAAATACAGGCTGGGGGGGTGCGGGTTTAGGACGAACTCACCACCAGAAATGAAGACAAGCCCTGATATGTAAGTTGAGAAGTAGTTTGATTGTTTAAATCCTGTATTTAAAAAGTGCCTTTTCCAGAGTGAAACTGGCACAGTGCCTTTAAACCAGCAGGATTTAGGCAGCTAAAACGGTACTTCCTGTTAGTTCTTTTATTTTGAAATGTGTTCTCACCACTTCTGCTGCATACTACTGAGCTTACTGATGCTAACTTGCGGAGAGCAACAGTAATGGTAGGAGGCTTTCCTATCATGCGTTGTTACTGTTACTAGTAACACTCGTGATTTTGTGTTTTGCTTCTCATGTGTTATTTTTGTCCAGACAAGGTTTAACATAGTTATATTGCTGTTTCTATTTGTGGATTAAAGTTTTGCTACTTTTGATATTAAATTATTGTAACTCGGTGACACCCTTAGTAACAAAGGCAGGCAGTAGCCTGTAAGGGTGTTTGGAGTTAGAGTTGATTGACAGTTGAGACAGTCAACATAAGATGTTGTGGATGCTCTTTATTTACGTGTGATTGTGTGATCTGTTGCCTGTGTAATTTTGAAACAATGTGTGGGCTCCTGCCTACCCATTCGCGGCACAAAATATAGGATGGCCCACAGGGAATTGGCCCGCCCCTCAAGATGGCCCAGTCTGGGCCTGTGTAGTGTTGCAATGATTAATTCCATTACAAAACGGTTCAAGCAGTTTTTAATACTGTTAAAACTTTTAGTGTTGCAAAATCAAGTTGTAGCAACCTCAAGAAACGCCAGACAGTCTTGCCCATCATGTTTGGCGTGCTCCCGTTTTATGGCACACAGATGAGTAAGACTCTTGAGGTCCATCTTACAATGACAAAGCGACAGCTAACTGTGCTTCTGACTTACTTAAGCCAAACCCAATGCATGTGTTCTTGATTTCTCGCAAGACCTGTAGTATTTAGCCGAGTTTCGGCTTAGGCTTTAATGAGAGGTCTACTCTAAATTTGTGAGACATCTTCCCATATATTGAAACAGATGGATGCTGACTATGACCCCAGCCAGCACAGTGTGTCTAAAAAGAATAAAAAGGAGAGGAAGAAAATGAAGAAGGCAGATATGCCTCAAATGGGCAAGAAGAAAAAGAAGTCTCACTTTGCAGAAGTGGTCACAAAAAGCAAACCTGTATTTGATCCACGTAAGTGTCAGGCTTTCCAGCAGGTGCGCATTACTACAATTTTATTGCTGCGTTTATCTAAATTAGTACTTTGTCTTTTCAGAGGAGAAAAGCTTTGAGCAGTACCTGGATGAATACTATAAACTGGACTATGAGGACATTATCGATGACATCCCATGCAGGTTTCGTTACAGGCAGGTCCTGCCCAATGACTTTGGTCTGTCCACTGATGAGGTAGGCATAGAAACATACAAATATAGAAAAATGAAAAACAATGAACATGTTTTTCACATAGCAGTGACAATATGTGAAACAGACTTTAAAATATTGTGTTAAAATATGTATTAGCAGTGCTATTGTGTAAGGTGAGACGGTCAGGTTGGTGGTGGTCTGGGGGTTAACATGAATCATACATCTGAAATATTACAATGTGCTGCAGTGATGAGCCTTCTAGATGACCTGGTATTGCCTCCTTAATGGGAGAGCTCTGACCAGGAAATGATTGTAAACTTTAATCTTCTCTCTGAGCAGACCACAGTATGTCTAACTATGTGAATCACCAATGCTTAATTACATTTGATGATGGGCTCTCTAAATTCCACAGATCTTTAATGCTGATGATAAGGATCTCAATCGTTGGTGCTCTCTGAAGAAAACCTGCATGTACAGGTACTGTGTCTTAGCGTGACGGTCCATGCATTTGATACCTGGGTGTGTTCAGTGGAGTTATCTTAATACCGAAACTATCATGTTGCAACCGTAGAAACCGGTACAACATTGTTGGCATGCAACTGTTCCATATAAGTCATCTGGAGCAGTTCAAAGTCAATATTTATCTAAAATATGACACTGTACTGTAAGATTGCCCAGCACTACTGCTTCAGAAAACGCAGGGCAGATTGACATGACAAGACTTACACATACCGAAAGCAGTGAAGCCAGTAGAAACATTACAAAATGGCGAGAAGAAGACTGTTGGGATTTAATCGGTAAAATGTCATGGGTGGAACAAATATTCAAATGTACGTTGTCAATATAAGTGAGTGCTTCTGGAGTTATTTACTGTAATTCAGAGCTCTTAGGTATATGCTTCAGCTAACTGATTATCAATTCTTTTGTTCCCACCAGATCTGACCAGGAAGAGATGAATGATTTGAGGAACTACAAAATGAAGTCAAAGAATGATAAGAAGAAAAGAGAAATACTGATTTCTTTGTATTCTGAGTGAGTTGAACACACTGTTCGTTTTCTCCCCTCATGTATGACTGATGACATTGTTGCATCTTTATCTCCTTTGAATCACCAGAAACGATAGTGAGGCGGCACATTCGAAACCCATGATGGGAAAGAAACGCCGCGATCGTGTGAAAAATGCTGAAAGTCACAACAGAGACGTCGAGGACAGCGGCACAGCCTCCATGATGGACACATCGGACGAGGCTGCCCAAGCTCTTCGGCAGTTTGGGTCGGATGTAGAAGAACCAGAAGATGAGTTTCTCAAGAAAAAGATCAAGCTAGAAGAGGAACCCCAGCCCCTTCCTACTAAGGAAGCGGTCCTGGTCAAAAATGAATTTCTCAAGAAAAATATCAAACTGGAAGAGGAACCCCAGCCACTCTTGATGGAAAAGGAGTTTCAAGTTCAAGACGAGGCGAAGACACAATGGGCCAAGAAGCACAAACACAGCAAACGAGCAGCGGTTGGGGTTAAAATTGGAGGCCAGGAGTTTAGTAAGCAGAGACTGAAGGCATACGGTTTGAATCCCAAGAGACTATTCTTCAGACAGCTCGGAAGGCAAAAACGGAAAGATCAAGAGAGGCTGAAAAAGAACACTGCCTAACAGACACTAATTACTGGACTATGGCTGTAGCCTACGTTTTCATGATCCAAATATGTCAACATTTAATGTTCCACTTTTATTTTAAACTTCATCAAAATAGTAATACATTGTGTGTCTGCTGTTCATCCACTAGTGGTGTGAGTCAATACATCCTCTGAAAACTTGTCGAGTGATGGGGAGTAATGTGCTGAGGCTTCGGAGCGTGCCGTGTACTCCAGGGAAAAATTTGTCAGGCGCATATCGAGGGTGATTTAGTCCGATGACGTCACTGATGAGGGTTCAGGAAGTGGTTCAACTTTTGCAGTTGGTGTTTTGAGAGTTGCAAATTTGCCCATAACACTTTTTTTTTTTTTGGGTCATGGAGGCCGCTTAAAATAAATAAATAAATAAAAAATCGCCGGTTTGGCAACACTACTATTCCATACGGTATGCAAGTGAATGATACGTGTTACATTGAAAACTCACGTCATTTGCATTGCAAGGTGAATTGCTTCTTGCAACAATAATCAGATTTAACCATTCATCTATCATAACAATCAGTATCCATTACCTCGGTTTTCATGCAATCAATGCCTCATTCTTTGCCATATTTCCTACACACTAATTTTCATAACATGACATAACCCACACAGAACTGGTTAACTGAGTGTAACACACAAAATCAATTATACTCTATTTTAAACAAACGTACAATTCAGCAACATCAGAAAAAAATTAGGTGTCACGGTTAATCTCAAATTTTACATTGTTCTAAAGGTATAATAAAATATTTTTCCTCAGTTTACTACTATTAACAAAAGTGGAAAAAAAGGTTTAATACAAATGTCTCTTTTGGTCAAACAATTTCACAATTCCTAAAATTGAGTTGAAATTACAAAGATGTACTGTAAAAAAAAAAAAAAACCTGAGTGATATTGATTTTTGTTGGTCATATTTCTGCCACTAGATGGCATGATTTCATTTGTAAGACGGTGATAACTCGGTGCATTTTTCTACTTGAAACATGAAATTCTGCACATTTTTAAAATTGTTAAATACAACTTGACCCAAGCCTGTGGAATTGACTAAAGCCTGTGTAATAGTTCCTAAACCAACACTGTTACAAGACAGCAAAAAAAGCAAAGTAGTTCAAATTAGTTTAAATTTCGGTTTGTGTGCACATGAAGCCTCAAGGGAGCAAACCTTTTTGCAGACCAATGTGATGGAAAGCTTCGAGTCTTCAAAAACCTATATCTGTCCCTACATTCTTTTAGATTAGACGAGAGAAAAAATAATAATGTGCCTCATTAGTGTTTCCCTTCCCACATAATGGCCGATTTTGGTCAGAGTTGCAATTAACGGCTCAACCTATGAAATATTTCCCCCAGGACTGTCGAAACAATAACATTCATCCACATTCGTTCAACAGACATTTAGCAATATTTGTTTAAAAGAAGTTGTTTTTCATTTTATGCGTGTGTGTTTGTGCGTCAAAGTTTCCAAAGCGTAGACGTTTGAAATCCACTGCACTGTTGCTTTTCGCCAGCAGAGGGCCAGGGCCCTATAACTGAAGCTTCAAGAACCAACATTTTCAAGTCAAGCGGTTCAAGCGGTTCGGTTAAATTGCATCTATTTGTCTTTTACGTTAACTTGCATCACACAATGAGACATGACGTTCCCAATTTGAATTTCATACTGGGGTGTACCTCCTCACTCCTGTGCAGCAGAGGGCGATAGCGAGACAGCAGGCCGTCCAACTTCCAGCAGACCGCATTAAAGAAGAAAGGTCGCGGGCGGGCGCTTATTTTGAATCAAGACAAGGAACAACACGGTAGGTAGTTTACTAGTTTTTGGTCGTTTTATTCACTCAAAGTAACATTTTCACTCGTAGTACATAAAAGTGAGAGGTTGACATTCGTGGTTGTATCACAGTTTAACTTAACTCTCCGTAACGGTTAACCACGGCGATGGAAACGAGTCTAAATGTGCCTGCGGGTCCGCTTATAGTGGTGACATCTGTTTGGAAGTTTTTTCATAATTAAAAATCTATATATATATATATGTACCTACAATAGATAAACGTTTGATGTTGCAGTTCACTCCATGAACATTTATGTACCGCAACTGTTATTTGTAGAGGTAGCACAAGTACGTCGCCTGTACAAAGGCAGTGGTTATTTTGCCTTGACTGGCAACGCTTCTGCTGGTGTTATTTTGCCGTGAACAGTCCAGCGGTTAGCATCGCAAAGTCACGTCAACTTTCGCTTCAAAAGACGGCTGTCAACGGAAAGTCGGACTTTATGCTGTGTTGTAATATTATCAATAATGGAGACCCGTGTCTATATGTACATATGCAAGTCCGCGACTGACTGGTACACAGCAAATTAACGCTAAGTGCGAGTTACCGCTCCGGTCACGGCAAAATGACCAAAAACAAACAAAACACGTTAGAAGTGCTGGTTCACCACCTTATATAAAAGTATAACCTCTGATATGTACTTGTGTGTAATAAAATGAAATAAAAATAAATGCTGCTCTGAATGTGGTGTCGGAGTGGTTGATAAAACTATTAAGTCTATGATCTCGACTGCAATTGAATTTTCCTTTGTTCCTTCAGCCACAGAAATTGAGTACATTTTGAGAAATTAAGTAGTAGTACAATAAAAGCATATTGTGCATGGTTAGGTACCAGTACATCAGTTCCCTCTACTAATAATTGTTATTTCTTTCCTTTTGTACAGTGTTAATGGATAAATTCGAGGAATTTCAAGAGTCTCTGGATACACTGCTGGAATTCAGCAGCAGTCAACCTGAGTCACTAACTCGAGTGAGGAAGGAGCAATGCGCCTTTTTCGATCGAAACAGGGAGACAAAAGGGACAGTGACGCAGATTTTGAAAGGCATGGATTCGTCTAAATTGTACTTATTTTCTAAATGCTCTGAAATGCCAACTTCTGATTTGTACCATATTGGCCTCAAGCTTCTGTCTTCAGCAACCAAATATCTTCTGTTGTGGCTCTGACTGTAGCCGGTCGGCATGCATCCGCTTTGATTTGATCTTCAGGCAATTTTGTGGGCAGCTCTTTATTACTTGCATTTCTCTCTCAGATATGGTTCAGCAAGAGGAGTGCGTTGTCCACCGGCTTGCTGCCATCGAGGAGAAAAAGATGATGCAGTCGAAAACACTGGAGAGCTTGGATGAGCAGCTGAGGCAATGCACGGCCAAAAATCAACTGTTGGACTCCGAATTACAGTATCCTTTAACATGGCAGTCTTTTGCTACATGCTGTATTAAAATTCCATGTTGCGGTGTGAGATCAATCACAAATTCCACAAGCATTTTCTTTGTTAGCATCCTGAAGCCCAACCTCAGATATCTTCAGAGCGAGTTGGAACGACTGAGGAGCCCTGACAACGAGCTCACGACCTTGCAGAAGGAGGTGGAGGAAGACACCACAGAGGTCATCCCGTCTACAATGTGAGTTTGCACTTTTCAGTCGTCACTGTGGAGATGCATTCTCATGTTAAGATTTGTCTCCTCATGTTTTTTTTTTTTAAATCTTTGCTCAACAGACATGTTGTTAAGCTGTACCACGCAATTACGAGGATCAAGTGGGAATATGATACAAAACCTCACATCCTCAAAGGAGGTACTATCTCATACCTTCTTTATTTTGGGATGAAATTGAAGTGTGATTCTGAGAGCATTCTTCTGAAAAAAGTTTCTTTGCTTTCAGCGCATTATGGGCAAGATTTGGCAACTCCCATCCATATTGACACCTCTGTGAAATCTGAGAGTGACATAGCTGACCAGTTATGGAGCCTTGTGGGCAATGACTGGTAAATGAATACATTTGTGCAACTTTGCTTATTAGTGAGCAATGACAAAAGAAGTGCAAGTGGGAAAAATTTGAAGGGCTGTCAAAGTAATGAGCCCTGTTTAGTTTACCTGATTTGTAGTTCACATTTTCAAGTGTGTAGTTAAGATACTCCTTTAAATATTAACTGTTAAAAATAGATTTATCATAATTAAAAAAAACAAAAACAAAACGAAATTAAAGGAACACACTGCTCAACGTTCCCTTTTCCTTCATTCTGAGGCAGCGTTGTGCATGAACATGGCGTCGTCAAGTATTGCCATAATTTATATGGCACTTTTGCAATCCGGTTTCATATTCTTCAAGAAAACAACATTTGCAGAAGTGACTGGCAAACACCTGCAGTGTACAGTCAGTCCGTAACATATCTATGAAAACGGTGACTGATTGTTCCTAAAATGTATGCGTACATACATACGCACACCTGCTAATCATAGTTGAAAAATATTAGAATGAAACTTGTGCTATTTTTTTATTCTACTGACGTCATAACGTTGGCTTCCCCCTCTTTGCCTTGTAGACACAAAGCATTACGTCACTATGTAAATTATGTTTTGAAAAAAAAAAAAGAAAAGAGAGGAAAAATAAGCGACTGATTGCACCTAAATTTATGAATATATGTGTAGGCATGCTAATTATATCAGCTGAATATATCAGTATAACTATATTTTGGATAATATTAATATCAAACGCATACAAACAGTTGCGTTTATTTTATTTATTCATTTTTTGGACAAAAAAAACATATCTGGAAAAAAATAGGAACTATTAATAGGGTGTATTGAACAGGACTCATTACTTTTTGACTGCCCTGGTATAAAACCTGGTGTCATTTACTTGTAAATTTAATTCAAGATCAACCTGAACCACTAGATGTCGCTGTGTCTTAATAATATACCGTTTGTTGATATTTTTATCAATTGTGAACTAGTAGTTCTGTGTTGATGATTGTTCTTGTTTTCTAATAAAAACTTTATTCTGCAATAAAACCTTAAAACAGTGTAGATTTTATTCATATTCTGTTGTTTAGCTAGCCTGTAATGGCGCTCCTTGAAATTTTTTTCTCTTTCAGCAGCTCCACCTGAAGAAAAGCAACCAATGATATTCTAGAAAGTATTTGGAAAAGATTGGATTTTAGTATAGTATAGTTAATGCAAACACTCATATGCCGTCAACTATGTCCGTATATATATATATATATATATATATATATATATATATATAATTGTATTTTTATTTGTTATTTTTTTTTTTTTTTTTTTTTTTTTTTTTTTTTTTTTTAAGAACTGGTGGAAATTCTCACTTCTCACTTTTTGACAACTGGAGGGTGTTTGTACTGAATGTCTGAGAGACAACAAAAATAAAAATCTCAATTCTCTTGTGGTCCCAGTGGTACAGAAGGTCGAGAAGCATAAAAGTATTGTTAATAGGTAGGACTTGAGTTAAAATAAAGAGTAGCCCTGCATATGATTCCTTGGATAAGAGTTACATATTCATTGGAAAAGCCACATATTATGTATATGGTGAGTAACTTCTGAATTGTTTTTTTGTTTGTTTGTTTTTTAAGTGCTGCATGACGGTCGAATATAAAATAGGAATTATAAAAATATTACGATATAACTAATTTATTTGACTACAAATTACAACTGCAAAATAAACATATTTTATTATTGAACGTCAACAGGTGTTTGAATATTTGATTTTTGTGTGTGTGTGTGTGTGTGTGTGGGGGGGGGGGGGGGGGGGGTGAACCTGAGTGTCTTCTAGAAGCTTTACATGTCAAAATGCTTCTTAGTAATGCCATCATCTGACACGAAGAATTACTTGTGAGCAGATGTACATACTGCATGTTGTGCACGTTAATGTGGGTCTATATGTTATGTCTTACGTCAATGCTCATTTAAATCAGGTTTGAAAACATTGTTTACTGCAGCATTCTCGTGAGTCTATCTTTTATCCTATCGTTTCAATCCCCGTTTGCTCACTAAATTTTCATTTATCTAGTCTGATGCTTGGTTTTGAATCCAATAACTGATGATTTTTTTTTTAAATGATTTTTGCAATGCATGGATATTTTATTTCTCTTTCTGTAATTATTTGTAATGTTTATGTAAAGCTCTTTGAAATTCTCTTGTACATGAAATGCGCTATACAAATAAACTTCCCTTGTATATATTGTATTGATTTTTTATATATATATCATGGAAAACCTCGCTTGACTTAGTCACTCCTGCAACATGTATAAATGTTAATACAAATAGTTTATTCAGTGCACACACAAAAATGGACATAACTTAAGATTTGTACATTAGAAACAGTTCTGATAAGCTCAGCAGAAGCTACATATTTACAAAAAAATACAACTACAAAATGTTTTCTCTTTACACATATACATGCTCAACAAAATGCTCACTTTCTGTTGCTACAACGAAATGCGTCTAAATGTTAACAGTGCAGATTGCTGTTGAAAAAAAAAAAGACAGTCTAAATCAGGCAATACCATCAATTTGAACTTTCTTCACTAACAAAGTTCTCAAGGCTGTGTCTAGCGTCATTCCTTTCAGCCATGCCTCATCCGTGGCAGTGTGTTCGAAGGACCCCCAAAGCCGAAACCCACCCAAGAGAACCATATGACGTCTTCTCGCTCTCTGATGTTGTCTGTGGCGGGGGGCTCTACCCTGCATTTCTCCTGACCAAAACTCAAGATGGCAGAAATTACATACTTTTTGGCTGCAGACGATTGGGTGTGGATGCTCCATGTTTGCAACAACATATCATTATCTGCTACACAGGGAGCAGAGATACGGCTAAGTCTCATGCTCTGGCTTTGGTTACACTCTTTTGGATGGACAGCATAATTGGCTGTAATTTATGTGAAACATCTGGACAAGGTTGAACTCTTCCATTCCAGTTTTTGTTCAAAAGTAAACAGTGGTGAGATGAAATGGCGCTCCACCAGAAAGTTGATTAACAATGGCCTTGTGAAGGCCCAAGGACCTTTCTCTGTTGCTTCCAATGGTATTACATTTCAACTGTCAAAGGTTTGGACACCCAAAATAACCGAATGTACTGGACCACATTTTGTCTTCTTCTGTCAGGGGTCAGCATCCTTAACTGTTAAAAGAGCTTTTTTGGGCCAAATAACAAAAATCTGTTTGGAGCCACAAAAGATTTGAACATTGTGTGAACAAAACAGTGATTGTGTTAGCCTAATATACTGAGGGCCAAAGAGCTAATTAGATAGAGTTGCAGTATAAGAAAAAAATATATACTGCATCCAATATTTTTTAGATTTATTTTTGTCTACTTTTCGTCTTCTGCTTTTGCATTTTATTAATGTATTTTTTGTTGTTGTAATTTTTCATACTTTGTTTTTTATATATATACATTTTTAGAATTTTCTGCCTTTCTGTCAAATTTCTTACATTTTTCACAGTTTTACAGACCTATGGTAATTTTCTGCCTCTTCGTTTTTTGACAATTTATGACTATTTTTTCCCTTTTTAAAAAAAAAAAAAATTTTCTGACCTTGTTGGCAATTTTTTGTGTACATTTTATGTTAGTTGTGGGATTCTCTTTGTTTTTTTTTACGTTTTACAGTTACTTTTTGAATGTTTCCTTTTCTGTCTTTTTTTAAATATCAATTCTGACATTTTTCGCAATTTTGTGTACATTGTATGGTAATTTTTGGGATTTCTTTTGTTTTTCCTACATTTTATGGTTACTTTTTGAAAATTTTATTTCCTTCCTTTTCTTAAATCAATTTCTGTTTTGCTTGTTTGTTTTAGCAGTTTTGTGGACATTTTATGGTAATTTTTAAATATTTTTTTAATATATATATATATATATATATATTACAGAATATTTTGTATAAAAATAAAATAAATATGTAAAAACAACTATTAATGTATATATATTTTTTCTGATAGAGATCCACAGGGAGCCACAGGAGAGGGACAAAAGAGCCAAATGTGGGCTATGGTGCCAAAAGGGTAGTTCGAGCTTACTAGCCACTAGTCATTCATGTGACAGGGTTGGAAAAGGATGAACACAGTGCACTGTTAACTATTTTTGTTATAATAAAGAGCTACATGTCATAAAATGTGAGGTTCCCTCAACTGCTGTGCCTATTTTTCTTTTCCTCAACAGCGAGCTACGTCTTGTGCTGGTATGATGTCATTCTATTAAAGCCGTCACAGCTGGTTAGCTGTAAACCATACTGTGCTAGGCTCCTGCTGCATTCGAGGATGGTCGGAAGTCGGACTTTTTCCAAGTTCAACCAGGAAGTGTGTAAGGGAACGCCCCCTTGAACTCGGAAATTCCACTTGCGAAGTCGGAAAAAAAAGAAGGACCCCGAGTTCACCGTCGGACTCCAAGTGACGTCACTCTACAATGGCGACCCCTTTGGAAACACAGACCGTGAATGGTAAAACACAATTTACTTGAGTATAAAACTGGATAGCGTTCTTCATTCATAAATACTCGACACAACTTTATGTAACACAACGTACTTGACAGTATGCCGCTATCTTGCTGCATGAAATTATACGGTGAACTGTATGGAATGCTTATGAAAACAATAAATGAAGCAAAATTGTGAGAAAGTAAGTTTGCTGGAGGTCAAAATGAGTTTTAAGAACCAAAAAAACCCATTTACCACTATCCACCATTTTGGTTGTTTACTTTCACCTCAAACACTTTGAGGTCAGAACTGGGAAAAAACAACTTGAATATATCCGACTTCCGACTATCCTCGAATGCAGCATTAGAACAGACAATATGGCCGCTCTGCTTGTAAATATGAATTGACCATCCCCTATGGAGGCATGAAGGTACGCTAACCTCACTATCACATTCATAGTAACTCCTGACGTGGTTCGAAGTCAGTGGTCATGTTTATGCTAACCCTTGCTCTCATACAGTCAGTGTCATGTTTTGGACAGCTTGGGGAAGATAGCTTTTATCGTAGAAGGCGTAAAATTTCCAGAAGACACTGTGGTCTCCAGTCCCTCCAGTCTGTGAGAAGCAGCGTCCGTCCTACTTGTGCTGCAGTCCAGGAAGGGCATCCCGATCTTCTTCACTTGTCCGTCTTTGGTTAAAAGGCAGCGGCTGCAGAGCAGCCTGAGGATGGCCCTCCTCATGTCCTTGCTGGTCAGCGTGTAGATGATGGGATTGAGGAGGGAGTTGAACATGGCGATGCCCAGGAAATAGTCCGCCTTGAAGAGCACTTGGCAGCGTTTGGTCGGGCAGAAGAAGTCGAGCAGCAGGAGGATAAAGAGGGGCAACCAGCAGGCGATGAAAATTCCCAGCACGATGGTGACAGTCTTGAGCAGGGCCATGTACTTCTGGGACTTGCGGTACAGGCCTTTCCTGTGCGGGCCTGAGCCCAGACGCTGCGTGTTGGACTTGACGATGCGGAAGATGCGCACGTAGAGCACCACGATGGACATGAGGATGGCGATGAAGACGGTGACGCAGAAGAGGATGTAACTCTTGGCGTAGAGCGGCAGGACGGTGGAGCACTGGTCCAGCTGGCCCATGCAGTTCCAACCCAGAACGGGCAGGACGCCCAGCAGCACCGACAGCACCCAGCTGGCTCCGATCAGCGCGAACATCCGGCCCTGCTTGTCGCCCTGGTACGGCTTCATCCTCACCATGGTCACGTGGCGCTCGATGGCGATGGCCAGGAGGCTGATGACCGACGCCGCCAGCATGATGAAAACGCCCCCCTCCCGTAGGAACCACAACACGGGGGTCATGCTTAACGTGTTGGCGCCGGACGTCATGAGGTTGACCATATAGGTGAACCCTGCCAGCAGGTCGGAGAGAGTCAGGTTGCCCAGTAAATAGTACATGGGCACATGGAACTTTTTGTTCTTCCAGATGGCCACGAGCACCACGGCGTTTTCCAAAACGATGAGCAGGCAGACCAGCAGAAAGGCGATGGCCTCCGGTTTGAGTCCTTCCTTGTATTTGTTCTCCTTCAGCTTGCCCGTGAAGTTGTAGTGCTCAAGGATGACCGCATTACTCTGGTACTCCCGAAACATCCGAAGCAGTTTTCCTGTTGACGGGGAGATGCCCAGCTCGGATGGAGATGACGCAGCGTAAGCGGCGTGGAAAGAATCTGTCGACATGTTGCAGCTTTGTCGCTTTACTTCAAGCCTTTTTTAAAGAGTTCTTAAAATTAAATCCTCAGGTGTGGGGTCAGAGTCTTCATTGTTCTTCACTTTGGAAAGAATTTTAAAATTGGGGGAAAAAAGCGTGTCCAACTTTCTTTGATGCAGTCAAATAGGATTTCCTGCGGTTTGAGAATGTTCCTGCTCAAATCACATTTTCAGTGCCTCGACTGCACACAAGGGGGCGATGCGAGCCAACCTGCACAGGACAACACAGGAGAAAAATAAAATGACTTTTTTTCAGAACGAATACTAACATTAAAGCATGGGAAACCTATTTTCATACTTTCTTTTTTACAATATGTCTATAACTCCATTTAACAATTGCATACCAAGAACACTAATCATGATGGGAAAAGCCACCGCAATTTAAAAGTGACAGCTAACCACAGCAATAAATTAACATAGCTGGCAAAAGCATCCAAGTTACGGGTGAGAAAAAAAAAAAGCAGTCTGGATGAGAGTCAATAAACTGAAACGTACGCCAAAACTACAATAAATTAAAAAGATTATACTTTTTGGCGAGTTCTTGTGAAATTCCCAGTCATTATCACAAAATAAAGTAATATGTATCGCGTATCAGAATACATTAAAGTAATTGCGTATAGGCTATTTGCAAAGACTGTCTAAATAGTTTTTTTTTTTTGTGCTATCATGAACAAAACTGTATTTGTTACAATGATGAGAACGGGCGAGTCAAATTTGCATAAATAACGAACACGCTTGGCTCGATGACATATCGCCAAGTAAAATCAAAGTTCGATCACAACAGCTTTGAAGCTTTCACGTACCTCTAAAAAGGGGGTGAAAGTTGGAAAACTCCAGCACGAAGTCGACAAGTAGCATCGGAGGCAGTGACGAGCTCCTCGCCCGACAGCAACGTGAGTGCGAATGACGCGACCCGGGCCAGCAGTCCACGCTGAGTGGGCTGTTCCACACTATGCGGTGCCCTGCAGTCATTCGTCTCCCTCCCCGGCTGTCTTGACCCTTATACGAGTTGTTTTCAACTGGCTGAAAGGATTTCGAGGAAGAAAGTGATGCCATACGTCGAAATGTGTTTGTTTTATTTATGTATTTAATTCTTTATCCAGGTCAAGCAATTAAAAATACCAAACACAGGACTACAAAAATAATGTTAATTATTAAATTAAATTTATTAGAAATTTGAATTGTGTTTTATTTTTTTATTTTAGTAAACAATTTTACATAAACAGTTCAACTTTTTGCTTTTATTTTTATTTTTTTACTTGGCCCATTTTTCTGTGCCTAAGTCTATTTTTTTTTTTGTAGTGTTTTTTTTCTCTTCTTCAGAGAAGCCCTTGGTGCCAAAGGGTGTCCAATGTCTTTTTTTTTTAATGCAACAAACAATGCTACTGTTCTTAAAGATATTCATTTTTACAGTCATGTATACTAAACCATGCAATTAAAAAAAATGAAGTACTAATTGCAGTAGTCATCATGTATGCGTTTGTTATCTGGATCTCTCCAACTGTGCTCACTATTGTCATAGCCAAGTGAGGGAGACACTGCAATGGTCCAAGGGACAAGACTCATTATGCAGGCATTATTCATTATTTTAATGTATTTAAATCTTTGCACTACAAGGATGATGATAATGATGATGATGATGGCCTTCCAACTTGACCTTGCACCAGTGCACAATGCATCGGATGAGTTGATGGAGCCCTGACCTCAACAACAAACAATTTGGGATGAACTAGAACATATTGTGAGCCAGACCTCTCAGCTCCAACATTGATGACCCTAACCCCAATCAAAATGCACTTAATCATACTGAGCTATTTTTAATATTTTGGTGACTCTTTGGTAGCTGGTGGGCCAGAATTGACTTTATTTTTTAGATTGTACCTAATTGTCTGGCCAACGAATCAATGCCAACTATTTCCCTGTACAATAATGGAGGTCACCAATGACTGAAGGTCATCCGAATCCACCAGTGCTGGCGCGGGTTAGACTGTGAAGGACGAGGAAGTTACGTAAGCCGGGGACGAGGGTGAGTGTAGCTTCTCTAAACAGGAAGCTGCCTCATTGTGCCTGGAAGAAAAAGGGATAACCTTGTGAGAACGCGCATGAGGTCATTGGTGGGATTTGACTCATACAGAATTGGAACTAATGCGTCATTTCACAAATACGTGGAGTAATTCAAGTCCACACCTGGAATTTTTTTTCTTCCTTTTTGCCTCATAAAACATCCTCTCAGACATTTTTCTTACTTTTCTTAAAATAACACCTGCTCCTCATCCACATTCGGTTCTGGTCTCTGGTGGTTCTGCCTTGCTTCTTCTCCCCTAGACAGCCCCCCACCCAAGTGATAACCGGCTTGAAATTCGCTTCACGAGGCCTGTTAGTAGGATGGCAATCGACCCCCCCATTGTGTCACAGTGACAAGCTCCCAGTGTGGGGCCTCTGATTAGTTAGCACACAAAGACGCGCTGGCAAGACTCGCTGCTCTCGCCATTTTGGTTCCCACAGTCGGGATCTGCTCCGTCACCGCTGCTTTGGCCCTCAGGCCACAAACAAGCCGGGAGCACACAGCGCAGGCACACCCAGTCTGCCTGGGGGAGGGCGTCTCTGTATTCATGTTCCGTCCAACACTCCTGGCTGAGGGTGATTTGATTTCTTTCCAGTGACGTAAGCCAGCTTGCAGAAAGGAAGCCTGCTTATGTTGTGTGTACAAAGTGATTGAGTGGTTTTCGTTTGGGGGGTACATTGTTTTATCATGTTCCCACAATTGAAAAGTGAAATTGGAATTTCATATTGAGGTTGATTGCTGTACACTACGGCATCTTCCAAAAGCACTCAATTTTTTTTTCTCTGAGGTGTTAGTGGGCAGCCATATGATGCAAAGTCACACCGTAAAATGAAGTTCACACCTCAACACACAGCCTCCACTTTAATGTTATTACAATTGAACACGTTCATTGTATTTCAAACAGGCAGTTGAACACAGTTTGGATGCTTTAATATATAAAAGTTGTAATGAGTTGAATAATTAGGCCACTGAGGAAATACACAGATTTCTAAGTGCACTTTTACAGAAGAATGTTACAGCAATATGTTTTTCCTGTGTTTTTCTTCACTTGTTTTTGTTGTTAAAGACCCAGTGTGTAATCGTTAGCACCATCTAGTGGTCAAAGAATAGCATTCGAAGCACGCGGTAGTGTGCACACTACGGTGGCTCAGAGAGACCACATATCTCAATTACCACCAATTCTTATTTTGCGCGAGTAAACGAGCATCTCGGTGAGCGATGGCGACAGCAGCTGTTGTGAATCCCGACGCCGAAAGATCGAGCTAGCCGGAATTAGCTGGAGCAGCTAACAAGAGCGCCTAGCAGGAGTTAGTCGGAGCCATAGACTGGGGTGGCTAACGAGAGTGGCTAGCAGGAGGAGCGAATAAAAAATCTCATAAAAGCTCGCAAGAGCAAAGCAGAAAGTGACAATTAAGCGACGGGCCTGAATCGTGGGAGTTAGTGACGACCACCTGCATGCCCCAGCTGTGGAAGATAAGCGGCGGTCCACCCATTTGGTCCGACACTCAACGCTAGCACCAGCCGGGCTAACTGCATCTACGAAGTTGTCCTTTGGGCATCCGTAGCAGGAAGATGGCGGCAAAACATGGCAGCTCTAGTAAGGTGAGAGTCATGTAATATATTTGTGATTACCAGACCTAATATTATATATAAAAAAAATAATGTTATGCGATACAACATATTGTTTTACATACTATTGACATAAACATCCAGTCATTTTTTTTTTTAAATGAATGAATGATTTGTTCACTACTAGATCAGCACTGTCAGTCAGTGCCACAAAAACAACTCTGGATTGCTGTTTGACTGTCAACGCAATGCGCATGCACAAATCTGAGCCAGCACACTGTACCCGCAGGTCAACCGCATAGTGTGGCAATTTACTTAACGGAGAACTGACATTGCAAACAATTCAATTACACTCTCGAGCTTTCAATTGTTGTTTCACGAAACAAAGAGTGAAAATACACTAAGGGTTCATGAATGAATGAGTAGTTTATTTCGGCTCCATACATAGCACCTGAAAAGAAAACACAATCATCCTTTCAAACAAATCAGTTAACGGAATAAGGAATAGGTTGAAGCGCCAAGTTTACATCCAGTCTGCTTCCACTATACTCCCATGAATCACATAAAATTAAAACAAAATAAATAAATACTACATTCATATAATAATTCCAAATATTTTACATTTTATCAATAGCTCTGTATAAGCATTAATTTTACACTTTGAATTTTTCATCAATATATCGAAAGACTTAAGTTTTGGTATGACGTGTTGTGTTGTACAAGTCAGACAGAAAAGATCCACAGTAAGAGAAGAAAATCACAATCCTGAAAGATCCCAGTGAGTTATATTTAGACTCGGACGAAGTGTGCAGTGTTGTAGTGGCTCCCAGAGATTTATGGGAATCCTGGAAATAGAGCGCCTATGTCAGCTTTTGTCTGCCGCACTTTTTCATGTGCAGCTGCCTTTGGTCACTGACCTCAGTTTGCGCTCCTTAATATGGGGAGAAAGCAAGTATATGGGAAAATGTTGGATTGCGTTTTTACATTCATTCCCCTGAGGACTACAAATCTATACAACAGCAGGGATTGGACACACAGTTGGAATGGGGCCTTTTTCTGCTTCTCTTTTGATGATAAAAATAAATTCACTTCCAATTGTGAGAGGGATGTTTATATAGTGTCTTGCAATGTGAACCCATATAAATTCTATCAGTTCATACGCCCGCCTGTTAACGTTCGTTGATTCAGTTTATGCTGGAGAACAAATTTTGAGATGAAGTTTTGCATAGGGGTTCCTCTAGATTAAAAAGTATAGTGTTATATTTCACTAGACCAAACAAACTGAAGAGTTAAAAATAAATAATTCCTCAAGTGCATTTTTAACAAGAGGTATGAGGGCTGCTTATTGCTAAAATTAGCGGGGATTTTAGGGCACTAATAAACACAGGAAACGACTTCCTCTTGGGAACATTTTCATTCGACATACACTGAGTGTATGTGAATGGCAGTCGTGTCTATATGCAAACACAAACATCCGAATGGCCAATGTAAACGTTCATTAGTTCTCACCCTCAAACTGGCGAGTTGTTTGAGCTCAAGCAGTCACTGTGACAGCCTAAATCTTAACAGTAACATGCGTAAACATGTTATGTAGATTTCAACTCAAATCTGCAATGGCATTTATGAAATGAAAAAGGACTAAGTACTGTCCCTTATGTAGTCACGCAAATTTAAGGATATTAACAGCATTATAGTAAAAATCGGGGTCAGCAATCCTTATGGTCCATTATTCAGTTACAAAGGGGGAAAAAATTAAGAAAAAAATAATAATCAAACTGTCTGCGGTTGGTTGGCAACCAGTTCAGGGTGTACCCCGCCTACTGCCCATAGCCAGCTGGGATAGGCTCCAGCAACCCGTGTGAGGAGCAAGCGGTTCAGAAATGGATGGATGGATGAATAAATCAAACAGTCTCACTTTCTTTGCTATCGTCAACACAAGCAACTCACCTTGACGTGGAAGGAACAAAGAGATGCATTTCATTTACGCTCATGCGTCTCACCTAGATAGAAAATACCACACAATCTGTTTTCATCTATTTACAACATTATATGAACTTTATTTGACATTTTAGTTTATTTACAAATGATGTACCAGAAAGTTTCCAGCATTTCTTTATAACTTGGATGCGAGTTTTCTGACAGCAATGTTTTGTGTACTGGCAACAAATAGGGGAAAACAACTACGTTGCCCCATAAAGTTAATTCATTAATTAACCTAAATATTGAATAAATAAAACCTGTTATAAATTGTCTGTCTGTCTTAATAATTAATAATCCTCTTTAAAGTGAAGCTATTAATTTTAGCTGCCGTTTTGTTGTTGATTTATAATTTAAATGTACTGTATAATTCATATACAGTTTAACGTTGACCAAAAAGCAGCTGTTGCAAAGATTTCTGCTGCGTCTGCGTTGAGAATTTATTTGGCCTTCCTTCAAAACCAGCAGTTCTGGAAGCAATTTGAATGTGATGGTTAAAAAAAAAAAATCTCATCTTTCTGTGTGAAAAGAAAGTGAAGGCCTGTGCCAGATGGACCGCGGTCCTCGATACAGTACAGTGCATGAGACTTCAGCATGGTAAACAAATACTAAACATTGTTCTCTTAAGCCATAATTGTCTTCAATTTAGCTCTCAACAACACAACACTTAGTGTGGCACACATTTCCACCTTAAACTATGGTGTATGTTTTCTAATTTCTTTTGAGCTAAAATGTGTCATGTGACATAGTTCAACTAAAGAAAAATTGTTCTGTCAACGGTCAACCTCCTTATCATATTATATGCGTTCATTTGGTACATACCAGTTAGGGTTGCCAACTGTCTCGTATTATCCGGGACGGCCCGTATTTTGGGCAAAATTGTTGTGTCCCGTACGCAGACCCGTCACCAGAAAGAAATTGTGCTGGGGGGCATTACCTTTTTTGGGGGGGGCACACTTCATCAACCTAAATCTAATGTTCATCAGGTTGAACAGTGGCATTGTGACAACTGCAAAAGTGCTCAGAAATATTTTCTGTCACTTAAAAGCGGAAATCTGAAATCTAAAAGACAAACTGAAAAAAACGTGTAGTTCATTTTGCATTTATTCAACTCAAAAGTTCATTTTAAACAAATCCACTCTTCACTTCTGTAAACAACTATGTCCGAATGAATGACTCTGTGACCCAGCCCCTTCTATCTGGAATTGGCTAGCAGTTGCCTTCATTTGCGTGTTGGATTAGGGCTGTACGATATGGACAAAATTTCCTTTCATTTTTGCCAGACATCTCTATTCTTTGATCTTTGACTCAGCATGAGACTTCACATCATTTTACTTTTTTTATGGTGGCTTCTGTATTTTGTGTTATTTTATTTCTATACTTATACAGATTTCTTTTTTAGTATTAATTTTATTTGCGTGTATACTTATCTACTTATATTTACTCTAATTAATTTTATTTTGTGTTATTTTATTTCACTTGTGTCTACTAAAAGACTAATTTCTATTCCATGCACAGCACTTTGTATGCAGAAATGGCTGTTTTAAGGTGATTTAGAAATAAGGTTGAGTTATGTCGATGATATACAGAAACAACATATGGGTTCAGTGAAAAACTAAGCAGAATATCAATCCAAAAGGATGTGTAAAGTGCTGTTTTTTTTTTAAATTAGAACTTAGTGACAGTCATCAACATGAACAAACTTGGCAATAAAAAAAAAGAGAATTCAACTCACATTGTACTCCAACTGCTTTAGTGATAAATAATTTTATGCTCCTTAGTTGTTGTTGTGTATGTGTGACTGCTTGGGTCTGTTAACAGCATACTGTGTATTGCTACAATTCATCCGTGCTGTGTGGCTTGACTAATTAAAATAGAAGTTTGACACTCACTTATAAACGTAACCAGTGGACTCAGGATTCCCAATGATGTCAACTGTGTCATCCTGGATCGAGGTTTGGCGTTTGGTGGCTCCCATTAAAGCCGCACGATGTGCTCACTGCTCAGTCTTTGTCCCAGCGCCAGCCGGCAAATGCGCACTATCTACCCGGAAGTAGATTTGGCTAAGGCACGTCTGCAGAGCGCGCGTCATTACGTTACTTAAAACAGAAGGCGCAAGTTTACGTGACTGATAGGACGAATAGTTGGTGAGTCATCTTGCTAGGGCGGGCACGGCTGACTGACAGGGCGGGCACGGACCCCCAAGGCCCGCCCATGGCGACGGGACCGCCCGTACGGGACCTCAAAAGTCCCGTAAAATAGTTCTCAATTCTTTTACACGAAATGCAGCAAACGGCATCTTTGCCATTTTTGGACCACGGATGCTTCCGTAGGTTGTCAAGTGACAAGGAAGTTGCTCGTAGCCAATAAAAGGAGTCGCTGGGTGTGACGTTATGTGGAGATCTTGCAAGGTAAGAGAGGCAACTAGAGCGAGAGGCACTTCCTGGTTTCGTCACAGCTTCATGTCACCTACACTCTAAACGCTGATCTTAATACGTCGGCTGAGAATGTATCAGCGGGAGCAATACAAGATGTGTTCTCTTATTATTTATGAATAAATACTGTGAGAATTTAGCTTGCTGGCAAGTTTCGCAATCAGCGCTTAACACAGCAAACCACACTCTACATGTCCCAGATCAGCTAAAACGGCAATGTCACTAAGCACGGCACCTGTCAGCCAATCACAGGCATCAGGCATCGTCACATGCATTTGTTGTAGCGGTTTATACTGCACAAGTGGCTAGAAAATAATAATAATAATAATAATAATAATAATAATAATAATAATAATAATAATAATAATAATAATAATAATAATAATAATAATAATAATAATGTGTAGTGCTGAGGAAGACAGAATGGATAAACCTATAAGAAAGAAAAGAAAGAAAAGTATCCATGGAAAAAGTACATTTGGTGAGTCACACTGCTCTTTTGCATTTAATTTTTTTGCACCTGTTTTTTTAGGTAAAGAAATAAATTGTGATTTCTTTGAGGTTTATTATGAGGTTACATACATAATGATGGCCTGCAGTAAAGATTAAAGGGAATTTACAAAGTTTCGCATTTCGAATCTAATCAGAATATACACTGATTTCACACATCATGCACCTGTCCCTTATTTCGGGATGAGAAAGTTGGCAACCCTAATACCTGTACTAAGTTCTTCTTGCATAGCATGCAGCAAAATCTACCTTAGAAGCATAATTCCTACAAGATGTCAGGACATGAGAATTTATACCAACGTTGCCCAACACATTCAAAGTAAAGTACATTTAGCTAAGTTTAATTTCCTCGATAATGCCTTTTACTTTGCTGTTGCTTTGCTTTTGTCAGTTTCAGCTATGGCACCTATTTGCAAGCTAACAGCTAACAACAACCCTAACCATAACCAAATCTAAACATGGCCTCCAACCTGACACACAAATATTTTGTTGTAAAGCTACTGGCAAGTATTTTTTTTTTTTTACCACATAAAACGGTCTTTTGGTCCCTTAAAGCTAAATAAAATCAAGTCCTAATGTCATTTTTAAAACCTGTCCTAATTCTTACTGTATTCAAACAAATATGTATGCATAGAGACTGTAACACAATTAAGAAGGTTAATTTGATTTAACAAACCAAGTCCCCTTTTCTCCATAGGCAAGCCATTATAGTTTTATTTGAATGACGAAATTGGAGTAAAACTTGCCCACAAATGTTAACTTGTGATGTCAGTGTCTTTCCATGCAGCAGATCCCGTGTGTGACCAACATCAGTCATATTTGTCCTCTATAGTGGCTTTGTATCGATTCATGTTGGGGTTTTTCCACATTTCTGCCACATTTGAACATTGCACTGTCAACCCTTCACCTTTGCCCCCCTCCTACATTGTCTGATAAGGCCTGACTGCATATAGGCTAGTGTTGGTTACAGTTTGTAGGCATGCAGGTGTCATGGTGGGGGTCACTCACTAGTTTGTGCATGCATTTTTCTCCCACACGTAATTGCTGGATTGACATTTGAACAGTTTGTTTTTATGAAAGGATGTTTTGTTCATACAAAAGCATTTTAGGATGACTCTGAAGGCAAAAAAAAAAAAAGAAGGAAAAAAAAAAGAAGAAAAAAAAAAGAAAAGAAAATGAGTTCTCGCATCGGGCAAAGGGAGGAGATTTGGGCAGGGTAAAGGGGGTGGATAAAGGGTCATGAGAAGCAGAGATTTGCAAAGTTCTTCTTTTCTTCTCAGTGACCTGAAGGCATATAATTCTTTATTGTGACGTTGGGGAAAAAAAAAAAAAAAAAAAAAAAAAACAGAACCAAGTTTAAATTTATGACCCTCAACACAACGGTGACGAATAACTTCCACCAACATGCGAGTTAATGAATGAACGCCTCGGGGGCTGCAGATAAGTAAAACAATAGCAACCTAATACAAATTCAGGAAACGATCCATATTAACCAAGGAGTATTATCACTGGAGAGGATTAGTGATGAAGGAAATTATGTCAAAGTGATTTTAGGGTACTTAGCATAGTTGTTGAAAATTTCACACACTTCCTATCTGGAAAACTTTTCTCAGAATAATGCAGCCAAACACAGGCAGGCTGATAAGTTAAGAAAACAAAGCCATATTGGGTAACCAGTCCTCCTTAAGACTGATTACGCTACATCACTCGCTTTCGTCTAAAATGGTGGTCATTGAATATTTTGGCTTTAGTTGTATACATACAACTTCTCTACAGGATGTACACAGCCACGTTTTAATATACAGTAGAACTCTAAAAATTGATCACAAATCGCTCTTGGACACTGAGCGAACCCAACATTTTTGGAATGTTACACCCTTGTGGTACCTTGACTTAGAAAATGAGCTGTCACTTAATGGTGACTTTTTTGCTCGAATACAAAATGAAAACGCTCCCAATGTGTATGCAGCAGATGTGGAAAATGACCAATATTGTTTTTCCTGAGTGGGGAAAAAACAGGTTTGTGTCAAGACTTAGTGAGAGTTAACTTAAACTTGCTATTGAATGCAAGACTAAGTCCATGAGTTCTTCCATGTGTCCATATTTGCAGTACTTTGCAAAGCTTGTGATGAACTTTCCCGTGACCATTTATTTTGGGAGCTGCATGTGTACAAGTGACGGACTTTCTTTGTACTTATTTAGAACATATTGCAGTACTGTTTACATTGCATGTAAGTAGCAATTTTATTGGAGAATAGCAATATGTTTAAAAGATCATTTTTGCTGTACACAAAAATAAAAATCCCGGATGTTCTGCAATGTATCAATTCAAAACCCAAACATGTACAGAGGCAGTAAAAAAAGCCTTCCTCTTCTAATGAAACTCTGTTCTGTTTAAGCGCTTTTTTTTCTCTTTTTTTTTTCTTCTTTTTGTAGCAAGTACAATGTACGCCATTCCACAAGGGGGTTCCAAGAATCCGAGTGGGCCCCCTTCATTGTGAGCTTGCCCTGTGAATGTGGGCCCAAGAAGGGGAAACTTCAGCCACCATCCCAGTAGCCAAACTGATCCTGTACTTAAGCCAAACCAAAAGTATTGTTATTCGCTATCTGGTTTCTTGAATGTTTCCCGTATAAACAAGAGGAAGAGAGAAAGAAAGGGAACACGGGCCCATCAAGAAGCACTTGATGAAACATTTCGATGTGCTTCAGTGGTTTATTTTTAAACAGGATTAAATCATTCTTGTCGCCATAGAAGGAAGCAACATGACGTAAGGATGTTTTGTAATTAATGGGTTGGTTGCTTTTTCCTCTGGTTGCTTGGTTTTGAATCACTAATCATTTTAAGATGTGTTTAGTTGCTCAGATTTTTCCCTTACTATGTCATTTCCTGTGACTGAAGCATAAAAAAACAACAAGAAAAGCGTGTGAACGTCTGATCCTCGTTACAATAACCAGCGGAACAGGTCGTTTGTCTTTGGCGCTCGTCGTGTTGATAACCCAGACGATCCACGGGTTGAATTACTCAACGTATTGTCGGGTTTGTACTTTTATTGGCGCGCACATGCCCAAGCTCTGGAAACCATTAAAACCAACTTAGCTTGGTGTGCGCACGCAGCCACGTGCACACTTAATTAGACCGTGTGCATGCTCACACACGCACACACTGTTTACACATAGGAAAACACAACATGTGCCACAATGTGAGAGCTGACTTGTTGAACTTGATTCATAGTGACAAACTGTGATTTAGTTGTAGCAGCAGACGTATATGGGCACTTCGCTGGTCAACATAATACTCAAATATCAAAGACCCTTTAAAGTCATTTTCGGAATTTGTTTCTAAATACATTATGTTTGAAGTGCTGAAAATGCGCAAAACCCAACAACAATGTATTCAATGGTGGATATCCAATGCAAATGTGCGTTACTTAAAAAGCTTGGCCCATTTCTATCACTACTAGTGGGTTTGTGAACCAACCACTGGTGGAACGAGAGGGGAGGCCAGAGTAGCACTAGCCCCACCTCAAATGAGAATGGACCCCGCATGTGTCAAATGATTGACGTATAACGGCACCGGCGCAAGTTTTGCCAATGCAGCTTGCTATTTTTTATTTTTTTTTCCAATCAGACACGTACTAATTGTTATGCCCCTCCTGCACAGTAGCTGGCGCTATGCACCACAATATGTTTTAATCCAACACAATAGGTGTCTCGGGAAGAAGAATCTCCCGAGTCAAGTCATCAAGATTCATCAAGAGGACACGTTTTGGCAATGTTTTGTTTTCCCCGTGAGACGTGAGTGACTGTTTAAATAACACAATGTCATTTTCAGATGGATGGACATTTAAAGTTGTTTTGCACAAGCTACAAATAAATGCATGCGCTGAATGACGGAATGGATAAAGTGAAACAGGAAGTTGAAATATGGTGCGGCCTTCCAGATGAAAGAGGTCTGGGGCAGAATAGATCTTGTACCTCTCCCGCTGATTCGTTTGCAGCCCACCTTTTTTAGGTTGGATCAATCAGGTGTTTTGTTGTTTAGGGCGGGACGAAACTTATAAGCGCCGATGGCAAGGGGGAAACAAACAAACCTAACAGACGAATGGACACTGCAATTAATTCTTTTCTTGCAGAATTACTCACCGTTTCTTTGTTGAATTTGAACAGCGAGAGGCACTTTTTTGTGGTAAAGATATCCATGCTTTCACGCCTTTCCCTCCCTAAGTTTAGACGGAAGAGGACATTTTGACCCGTTGCCTTGATTGGTCAAAACAAATGTAAAAAACATGTACAGCAAGTCCCGCCTTTTCTGAACAGGTCTGCCTCGTGAAGTACCAGACTGATAATGTGAAGAACTCCCTCGAGTGAATCGCAATTCTCAATCTGGCTGACGAGGTTAAGCCTTGAGGTCATTGGATGCAATGTAAAGGTGACGATCTTTCCGGTACTCCCTGCACTTTTCGATCATGAGGCGGAGGACGGAATTGTGGTCAGTGTGATTACTGTGACAGTGTCCCCGGTGTGTCCTTCGGCGACTACCAACTTGCAGACCTGGGGTGTATTTCACAAAGCAGGTTTTGTGAGAAACCTGGGTAAAGAAACCCTGAAAAGTGGGAAACTGAGTTTTCCATTTCAGAAAGGGCGGTAACTGAAACCAGAGGATAAGAGCCCGTTTCATAAAAAGAGGTCATTTAAGCTCTCGGTCAGTTACCGGAGTAACATGGTCCATGAACCTAACGTGGTCCGTAGCAGGTTTTTCCCTGTGCCCGCCTCCTTTCAGCCACACACGACAATTCATTTCCTCATTCCGCCCCGGCGACTTTTTGCGTAAATACGCCTGTAGTCTCTAGCGTAAAGTCCACTTTTGTCACCAACATGGCATGTCATTTTGACAATGAACCTGTTGATGAAGGTGCCGCAATATTGCGCAGAGAATTAATTAAATATTTATTGTGAGAATGTTATCAGACCATACTGGCATCGCCGCACAGTTACCTTTTTGAGCAGTACCGTCTCACATCACAGTCTATCATCTACGTGCACATCCTTCCATTTGCAATTACCAGACGTAGTCATATGCGCTCACATAGCAGCATGTCTTATACCCGTTTGAATAATGTTTTTATTTCATCTAAGTGTGTTATATTTCATCATAAATCAAGTGCGCTTCTCCCTCATAGTATTGCACCTAAATGAAATTAATTAATGAGCTATCATTCAACAGGTTTCCCCTGCAATGTTGTGATTGCAAAGGACTACACATTTAAATTACGCATTGACCCGAGCAGCAATGTTCTCCCACTCCGCCTTCCTCTATGGGGAGCTGCTTGGTGTTGCACCTTTTTTTTTTTTTTTTTTTTTTAAAGACATGTTCAAATTCCACATATGATTGCATTAAGATTTTCGGTTGAGGGGAAAGAAAAAGCAACGCGGAAGCAGAAGGCGGCACTGCGCTCGGCTTCCCCGTTGCCATGGTGACTCGACGAATCGGCGCTCCATTGAGGTGGACTTTTAACTCTGGAAGTAAGTCCAGATGCAACTACTCAGCGTTGATATAACTCACTGGAATCAGCTAGACTAGAATCGAAAACGCAGTTTCCTATCTGAGGGTATGTCAACTCGTTGTTCAAGGTTAATCGCACAGTTTGTTGAACCTGTTTTGTGAAATACACCCCTGTAGTATGCAAACGATACCACCCTGTTCTGCACTACTCTGAACCAGCTCTGTGACACACTTACCGTCTGTGAGAAGGGAAACAGCCAAGCTCGGTCTTAACGTGAGCCGGCCTAAGATCCGGCTCATGCGTGTCGGTGACAGCCCGGGCCCACAGCCCATCTCCATCAGCTTGGATACCGTTGAATTTGTCCATCCGTTTGTCTTTGGGCTCAACCGTCACCAGTGAAGGCGACACAAGCCCGAGATATAGCGACGCCGTGGACTTGCCGCCGCTGTGATCAAGTCCTTCTTGGAAACCCCTCTGGAGCTACCGCTCGATCGCTCTCTCAACAAAACCCCGAATCTACAACACATCAGTCCTGTCTGTACTTTATGTTGCCGAAACATGGCCTCTGTCATCGACGTTGGCCAGCAGACTTGACAGCACAGGCCTCCGAACCATTCTGAATGTGAGATGGTTTCATCATACCAGCAATGAGGAACTGCGAACCCGGACCCAACAACCACCCGTGTCCCGCCTTGATGCCCAGCGCCGCCTTGGTTGGCTCGGACATGTCCTCCACATGCCCCAGGATCACCCTATAAGGGTTCGACCCCGCAAAAATAAAACTTGCTATGCTTCTTCCTGTAAGGCTAATTTATGTTATGTAATAAAATAGCTTTTTATAAAACAGATGATGATAGGATAGGATTTTTTTTTTAATAGTTCGATAACTGCCGATGATAATCTCGGATTACCATATTCATGTGAGGTTTCTGTGGACAATATCCCTTGCAAGTGGTTAATTTTGGACATTATGTCAAGCTGGGTGACAATATGGTGCCTTTGCATGTCACTGTCCAGACTTTGCTTTCTGTGGCATTGGTCCCTGCCCTGCCCTGCGGTGAACACCAACAAAATCAAGTGCAATGTGAAAAGGACTGAAAAACAACACCCTCAACCTTACTGAACGACAGTCTCAACCTTTTCAAGGAAGGCACATGTAAAAACAGAAAAGGAAAAAATGATATGAGTTTCATTTGCCAGGGGAATGGAAACATCAAAAGTCACATTCATTTGCCATAATTTTAGATTTTTTATTTTTTATTTTATTTTTTTTATTTTTTATTTTCCTTTGAGTTGCAAAGTTCAGATGGGAGCTTTCACCGGTAGTTTTATTTTGAATGCTCGCTATCCTAACAACAACCAGGACCCAGGACCATATTCTCAGATGAACTATTTACTGGATGCCAAAAAGATCAAGTACACAACTGTGGAGTCTTTTTTGCTGAATGCAGAAGAAGGTCTAATCTGTTCAAAAGTTTCTACTCTTACACTGTCCACCCACCCACACGGGGGACGGCTCAGCCTCGACCATGATAAAATGTGTGACCTGATGGTATTAACTGGTTAGAATCAGAAAAGTGTGCCAGACTGCAGATAGATTGGAAGACACCAAGCAAGGACGGGTCATAGCAACACAATGGCCTAGCTTAAGTCACCTATCTAATCATTAAGAGTCTGAATCTAAAACACAGGTTTAGTTGGTTTTGTTCTTTGAGAAACAGTGAGTTTGCATACAACTGAACTATGGTTAATTGTTTGAACTAATACACCAGTTTTGAATTTGAAACAAAAATAAATAAAAAATCATATTTCAACTCCAACCAATTCCGAAGAGTTCAGTGAATGTGTGTGTGGGCTTCAGTACCTCCAATAAGCTTAAGAGCCACTGGTGTAGACACAGACAGGATGTGAAAATCTTCGGAACAGTTGTTGTTGGATCACAGTTGCTGTCACTGACCCTGCTTGAGTGCCTCGAAGCACTATAATGGTGCCACGTCCAAACACACAAGACGGGTTAAAGGACACGAGGGACACTACTCACTTGTGCTTGTGTTGCTTGGACGTGAAGCTATGTGAGCTATTTGACCGTAAGGACAAAACAGGAGTTGGCCTCTCCATCCTAAACCTTTGGGTTCTAATGTCGCTTGGTTGATCTTGGTTGACTTTGCTGCTCCAAAGAGCCAAAATCGACTTCATCTGTACACTTGGCAGCCTCAAATAATCATACTCTATTACATATTTGTTGATGTTTCTTGGGAACTGGCGTCTGCCCTGATGTTTATTTTGATGAGCTGTCAAAAGGGAATGGAAAGATGTGTCACTGTGGAGAAAGGTAATTTGTTTGAACATATGGTTGCTGTTGCGATCATGATTAGCTTGTGAAATTCTTTGTTTGTTCGCCTGATACTCATTGAAAACGGCACCGGTGTCCTCGTCTTGCATCAATTCACTCCAATTATCCCCTAATTCTTTCCCCTCTGTCCTTTCTCCCTCTCGATTGAGTCACATGTTTATGCATGAAACTCAGTGGTTTTAGGCCGAGGCCTCCCCTGATAACCAAACAGATAATTATAGGTTTCAAACTGAGGTTTCAACATCAGATGTGATGGTTTTTGTTTAAAAGGAAGTCTTTTTTGGAAAAACCTTCAGGCAGATGCTTGAACTGAGCCAGAACGAGGTTACTTTTCCCTTCCCTTTTGAATTCCAGCAGCTGTAAAGAAGTTCCTGCATCCAACCAGTTGAGTCCAAGCCCCCACCATAGGATTAAAATAATCTGGTTGACAAGAGACAGAAGCAAAGAGCAACGTCTGGATGACATATGTAGGGAGTAAACTAGCCTGCTCCATTGAGGCACTGAATAGTTTGGAGTAATAGGGATGAAGTGGCAAGGTCATTGGTCGTGATTCTCCCAAGACCTTGTCCCACAGATGGCTTTTCTTTCCATGTGAACTCTTCATCTTTGTCCTGCTCCATCAATATTTCACCCGCTTTTGTTTACTATCTGGACCACGTATGAAGTGTGTCAGAAAAGTTCCAGGACTAGTGTCACAAAAGAAGAATTTCAAAACCAAATTACAAGCGATGAGTTTTCCCAGGAGATTTCAACTCCGCATCCATTAGACTTTTTCTTCTCATGCGATTTTATATACATAACCTCTGTGTCAGGTCATCAAAGAGGAGCGTGATGAGATGAGAGTATGATTTTTGAATATGACCTGGAAAGCAAACGGTGGAAGAGCCCAACATCGCCAGGGTCAAAGGAAGCAAGAAAGTCTTTCAACTATCATGTCGACAAAAAGATCCTGCAGCATTTGGTTCGTTCAGTGTGCAATAAGAGGCGAGCGTTGTTTCTGCTTCACCATGACAACGCGCCTTCTCATAATGCCCTGTGAGCATCCTGGCCAAGAAGAATGTTGTTGTGCTAGACAACCTCCTCACACAACCAGGCTATGTGTTGATTACCCATGCCACCCCTCCACCCTTTTTCCCAAGCTCAAGGGGGCCATCAAGGGGACTCTTTTTAAAGACGTGGATGACATCAGGAGGACAGCAAAAGATGCCAGACGAATCCTTCCTGGAATGGTTGAATGTGTGTCAAAAAATACTGATACATTACCTTACATCTAGGGCTTGTAAGGAAAAAGTTGAAGTTTGTATCTCTATATAGGTTTCTTTTCATTGGAGGCAAGCAGAATTCTTACATCTAATCTAATCTAATTTCTCCAAAAGATGTCGCTTGTTTCTCATATTTAGACTGGCCACAATTGCATAACCTTGAAACTAAAGGTGTATTCAGACCTGCACTGTTTGGTCCGCTTTAAACGGACCAGAGTTCGTTTCCCATGCTGGTGCGGACCTTTTGTGCAGGTCTGAACACACACAAACGAATCCTGGTGCGGACTAAACAAGCGGACCGAGACCCACCTTTCGAGGTGGTCTCGGTCCGCTTCCAAACGCACTCGGCGCGGTTCACTTTGCAGTCTGTCAATTATGTCGAGCAAAAAAAGAAAATTGTGAGACAGATATATGTAATATGAATTCACTCCAAAACAACATTGAAATCATCAATGTTTTCGTGAGTAACTTAGGTCTCAAAGTAACGGGAGAAAATCAAAAGAACTGATTCGCTCCTGAGGGTCCCAACGTCACACAGAAGAATGCAGCACACGTATACTTACGCACATACTTGCACGCAAGCACGTCGTTTTCTGCAACAGACAATCATTGCCACTGAGTCACTAAGTGTTGGCACCGTTGTAGCATTGAGCACAGACAATGACACAGACACTAATGTGAGCATGAAAGCCTAATGACAGGAAAACCAGCGGGATGAGAAATGGTCGACCGAGAGCAGAGTGAACCGGGCCAATGATGGAAAACAAAGAGGCACTTTGTGCTGTTGTTTGTTTTTATTTTTTCTGTCCAATTAAAAAAAAAAATAATAATTGAATGGTAAATTTGTTTAGGCTACATTAGGCAGAGCAACAGTCCATCAATAGAAACAATGGCTTGATTTTATAATTCCGTTGTATTATGTGGCTAAGTTACATTACAATAAAAATATCAATTGACCCAGTAGGTTTGCTGTTGGGTGGAGCAGGTGTTTTACTTTGCACGCCACAAAACATCACACCTCAGCATTGCTCTGCCTTCGCTTGCAACCTTCTTAAAAAGATGGCAATTACTTAATGCATTTTGCATTTCAAGGTTCTAATAAACAAGTTTTTTTTTTTTTTTTTGTAAAGTGAAACTATATACAACTACAAAGTAAATTCTGTAGAGTAAATTTTACTCTAACCAGTGTCTATTTGGTCCCACAGTCTTTTACAGTGTAAAATTTAAAAGGGTTGAGGACCAAACCCACAAGTTCAGGTTGGGAGACAGCCGGCCATATTGGTCGTGTCATCTGTAATCTTTGTAACTCCAAGATTTTGATCTCCTTTGGGATATACGCAAACAGTAGGAGTGGCATAGCTCAGGTAGTAGAGTGGCAGTCTCCCAAGCTGAAGGTTGTGAGTTTGTTCCTCAACCCTTACGTTACTTTTTTTTTTTTTTTTTTTTTTTTTTTTTTTTTTTTATTGTTTTTTAATAAACTCATAACATTTAGTCAACATCTCTCCATGCAAATTTACTAATTTCTGAGTGGAAAAAAAAAAGAAGCTTTTTTTTTTGCATGGGATAGGCAAATTTTCTCATACACTAATAATACTTTCTCTGACTAGTTTACTCTCTTCCAAGTGTAAATTTTAAATAGAATGTTTAGAGTAAAAATTTACTGTACAGAATTTACTGTGTAGATTATACCAGAACCATACCAGAACTACAGACTTGTGCTCATTAATTAAAACCCGCTATAATATCATGTCTTGTTTCAAACTTGTTCAAAAAATGAAAGAACTGCAGCAAACTAACAATCAATAACAGAAAAGCTCAAAAGCAGGAAAGAAAGTAGAACTCAAAATTGAATATGAGCCTTCATGATATCCTCCACTTTCTCACATTGTTGAAACGTCCTCTTGATGAAGCCCAAATTTGAGCATAAATATGTCTCTCTACATTTCCTGTTGTTGGAGTGCCTTTCCATTTCACCACAGGGGCCATCATGTTTGCTTTCATTGTGTTTGAGAATTCCACTGTTGAGGCCGCTAAAAAGTGTGCATGCTTTTCCTGCAATGGGATTTTAAATCATTCTTGCAGAAGCTGCTCTCCAACACTGTGATTAACTGCTTCCTTGGGCAGGCACTTTATTAGGTACATTGGAAAAATGTAATGAGACCCAAAAGAAGGGGGAAACAATGCTTAGTTTTGATTGACATTTGGTGGAACAATATGTTTATTTTTGCAGTTGTACTTTTGGTGTGGTCATTTTACATGAGTGGCAAAATATTAGGAACAGTTCTACACTGGCCCACAATGTCGATCAATTTTTTATAGTTACCTTTGTACAGCTAGCTTTAATACAGCAGTTTATTTGCAGTCATAGTTAAGAGAGGCCAGAAAGTGAATGCATGCATGCTCTGTAATTCCACCTCCTTTTATGCCCCCCACCCCCAACCCCTTTTAATTTCTCTGCCACTCACGAGGGGCCAAAAAGGCAGCACCAATTACGACCAGTGGAGTTTCGCACAATGCCCACTGGAATTCTTCCGAGCCAAGATGAAAGATGAGAAGAGGAAGAAAGGAAGTTGTAACACTTCTTGCGTAGCATTTTCACAGGAAGTTATTATTTACAAGTTTTGCTCTCTCTGTGAAGGGTATAGCAACAAAGTGAGCTGTTTCTTGACCTTGCAGATTTATGCTTAGCTTCCAAAGCCCCCACACAAACAAAGTCGCTTCTCTTTCTTAATTTTAACTTTATAAGACATTTAAAACTCATTCGCTGCCAGACCAGTTAAAATAATGGACCTTTGACTTGTATTGCCATCAATGGCAGGAAATGATTTTAATTCAAATTAAGTGAGATTAAAAGTTCCCTCTCTCTCTCTCTGTTTTTTCACAGTTTATATTACTATAAATATTATGCTGTACACTGCATAAGAAGAAAGATTAAGAATGATTTAAAAAAAACATTTCTGTTCAGTTTATTTTATGTGTAGTTGCAATATGACTAGAAAATAAGAATTTTATGAAAATAAGAATTTTATGAAGGGATGAGGATAACATATACTGTGTCAAGATAAATATTGTTGAGTAGCTAGTCTACAATTTCATAGCTAGCAATGGTCCATCAACACCATCATCGTAGAAACTATTTAATGTGATTGTACTGTGGTGTAGGAATGGCAAAATAAATAAATAAATAAAATGTTGCTTTATTGTTTTTATTGTATTGTCGTTAATGATTTATGTGAAGTTATGTGACTGTAAAGCGCTTTGTGACAGCTGTTTGAAAGTTCTATATAAATAAAGACACATTGACTTGACTCTTCCTATAGGAAAAAACTAACCACTAAACAACTAATCGCAGTGGTATTATCCAATCATCAACCAGCAGTGTTTTTAAGAAATATGTTGCATTATTACCAACAAAGAAAAGAAAGTATTTAGAGAGAAACAGCAGTGGCTGGTCTCAGGAAATTCTGATATCAAATCATGAATTTTTTCTCATATTAGTACAGTTATTTTCTTGTACTATTATGACTTTTCTCTCGTGACCTTCAGGCTTATTCCACTGAATTTAACAGTTTTTTTTTCTCAATAAAAACTTTCACCAGAGTTACTTAATATGCTTCTTTGCCCTATGGAACACTATTGTCGTTCAATTTTAACTTTATTCTAAAATGATGAAAATGTAACCTTAACCTTCTAAAATGCAGGGTTCTGCTCGAAAACAAAATAAGGAATTAACTGCCGGCCTGTAAATCCCCTTAAACAATGTTCACTATCTTTACACAGTGTTTGTTGTTAAGCTTAGAGTCACTTGAATCGCAATTAGCACTGCATTGTTTCAACACGTGATACCAGTGACATGGCCTGTATGTCTAGACAGAGATAGAGCTATCTAAATGACTACCTGATTTTTTTTATTTTTTTTTTAAGTCGAGCAGAGAGTGAGATTCCTGAGCCCATTGTTCGGAAGACAGTCCCTGGCCTTGATGTGGACTCCGGGAGCAGATAGGCCCCCCACACCCCCTGAAGGATGTGTGTTTGCGTATTATTGTAGGCACTTCAGGAAACACATGGACTTACTGACCACCAATGAGCCGATTTCCCGTGACGAGGCAGGAAAAAGGGCAGGTACATACTGTAAGCGCTGCTCGGCCCTGCAGATGAGGGATAGATTATCAGAGTTTAGTTTGACATGTGGCAGTTGTGCCTGCAATCATGCAACTTTCGAATGGTTTGACCACGGGTGGGCCATAAGGGTCTGTGCCCACCAAGATGCTTGTGCCGCACGGATCTCTAAAAATCTAATTTTCAGAATGTGATTTGTACTCTGGTGGATGAGTGGTTAGCACGTCCGCCTCCCAGTTCTGAGGACTCGGGTTGGAGTCCAGGCTCCGGCCTTCCTGGGTGGAGTTTGCATGTTCTCCCCATGCCCGCGTGGGTCTTCTCCGGGTACTCTGGTCTCCTCCCACATTCCAAAGACATGCATAGCAGGTTATTTGGGCGCTCCGAATTGTCCCTAGGTGTGAGTGTGGATGGTTGTTCGTCTCTGTGTGCCCTGCGATTGGTTGGCAACCAGTCCAGGGTGTCCCCCGCCTACTGCCCAGAGCCAGCTGAGATAGGCGCCAGCACCCCCCGCGACCCTTGTGGGGAATAAGCGGTCAAGAAAATGGATGGATGGATATATATTCTGTATTATCATAGTAGCAATTGTTTTGATGTGAAATATTTACGTTGTTTATATTTGTGTTTATCATTAAGACATTAAAAATCTAAAATGAATGCTGGTGATTTTTGTTTGATTGATGTCGTATCTACAATAGTCTATCAGAGCCTGTTCCAGTTTGTGGATTATAAAACAAAATCATCTCAGACCATCTGCATTTTTTTTTTTTTAAATGTAGAAAAGCACAATTACTGGAAATACTTCTTTCTGTCCCTTTTCATTTCTTTTTTAAAGAGTGAAATAAATGTATTTACATTAATTAATATTAATATTAATTATATTTTATTATTTAACTTAAGGGCGGCACGTGGTCGAGTGGTTAGCACACTCGCCTCCCAGTTCTGAGGACTCTGGTTCGAGTCCAGGCTCCGGCCTTCCTGGGTGGAGTTTGTATGTTCTCCCCGTGTCCGCGTGGGTCTTCTCCGGGTACTCCGGTCTCCTCCCACATTCCAAAGACATTCATGGCAGGTTAATTGGGCGCTCCGAATTGTCCCAAGTGTGCTTGTGAGTGTGGATGGTTGTTCTGCGATTGGCTGGCAACCAGTCCAGGGTGTCCCCCGCCTGCTGCCCAGAGCCAGCTGAGATAGGCGCCAGCTCCCCCCCGTGACCCTTGTGAGGAATAAGAGGTCAAGAAAATGGATGGATTATTTTATTTCATTAATATTATTTATTACATGTATATAAATATTTTTTTAAATGCCATCCATCCATCCATCCATCCATCCATTTTCTTGACCGCTGATTCCTCACAAGGGTCGCGGGGGGTGCTGGAGCCTATCTCAGCTGGCTTTGGGCAGTAGGCGGGGGACACCCTGAACTGGTTGCCAGCCAATCACAGGGAACACAGAAACGAACAACCATCCACACTCACAAGCACACCTGGGGACAATTCGGAGCGCCCAATTAACCTGCCATGCATGTCTTTGGAATGTGGGAGGAGACCGGAGTACCCGGAGAAGACCCACACGGGCACGGCACCTCCACCCAGGAAGGCCGGAGCCCGGACTCGAACCCGAGTCCTCAGAACCGGGAGGCGGACGTGCTAACCAGTCCACCCTATTTTTGAAATGTATTTATTTTATTTTTAATAAATTTGAATTGAATTGAATTGAATTGAATTGACTGTAAACCATTTTCTAAGCCTGAATCTCAGATTTTGTCCCGTCTTTGACCTATCCTGTCATTGTCACAGTGGTTATGCTTCCTGCACACAACAGGCCAACCCCCAGCTGTGATAATAACAACATTATAACTCTCCAATAACATCGCTGTCTGAACCTTGCATCATGCTGAAGGATGTTGCTATACTTGCTTTGCCCTTTATAAACGTGTCCATGTATATACATGTGTTCTATCAATTACCACGATGGGGGTGAAAGGGAAAAAGATAAAAAAGTTGCAAGAAATCCTTTCACTAAACTGTTTTCATTGTTATTAAAAGCTCAATTGCACTTTACAAGACTGCATTTTCATTTTGACCACATCATATTGCATACATGCATCATAACAAACTCTACATGTAAACATGTACACACGGTGTCTCCACATTGAGTGTCAAATCAAATAGTGAGCTGCCGTTTTGTTAATGCTCTCATGCAGGAGCGCTCGTGCACCCGCCCACCTCAGCCTCCCACACACAATCACAGTCAAGGACCGTTATCGCAACTTGTCATCGAAAACTCATATCCTCGCATTGTCCCAAAGGAAAGCCGACCTCCCAGCTGTAGATATAAATGTGTTCAAGTTCCCCAAGCCCCTCACACAAGGAGTACAGAGCAGAACTGCACTTAAAGTTTGACTTCAGCGTGACAACCTGCACTTGCTCCCAAGTATTTATAATGGGACATTGTGCCCTTCTCAGCACATATCTGACTTCAAACCTGTTTAACCTTTGTGCACTGTGGGATGCAGCTGTGGCTTTCTGTGGAAGGGTGGTTGGGGAGAGGGAAGGCACAGACTTCTGGAGGGGGGGTTGTTTGGATAGGCGTAAGGCCATGCCTTAGGAAAGTTCTCGTCATCACCATGCGGGCAGAATCCATTTTCATTTACCAACTATATGTGTGTGCACGTGTGTGTGTGTGTTCTCATGCTTTGTGCTTTAGTTGTGATGAATGTTGATGGATCTGGACATGGAATGACATCATAAATACGCAATGTTGCTGCATGGAATTACTGACATATATTTTGCCCAAAGACTGTATTAAACAGTAACTCAAACACCCGTCAATGACTGTACTACAATCAGACCATGTCAGACTATTTTTTTTGACAAGTGGATGTGCTGCTTTGAACACCCCCTTTTACTTTTATCGCTCAATTCCATAGACCCCAATATTAGATTTGGCAGAGGCATCTTTTGTTGAATTACAGTTAAAATTCTTGAATTAAAAAATACAAGTTTCCTCCTTTAAACATCATTAAGTCTTTCTTAAGTCATCTTAAGTCATCAAATCTTAAGTCATTTTTTTTTACTTTTGTTGTTATGGTATTTCTTTTGACTGCGATTGGCTGGCGACCAGTTGTAATTTATACATGTATTTAAGGTAAGTTGTAAAATGTCTGAAGTCCTCTTGTTTGTGTTTAGCAAATTTCAAACATCATAAATCATGCTGTTTCTACTATACTGTCTCAAATGATCTCCAATTTCGATACTCTAAATTTATAGGATCGTATGCCGAGAAACGTTGCTTGGGAGGAGTAATATGGTGGCCTCATGGCTTCAAAAGTCTTGGCCTATCGGCTATCCAATAATATATACAGTTCAGGCCAGCCAGTGTACTGCTATTTTGGTCGATTCGTGTGTAGGACGCAAAACAGATGAGTGATTCCTGATAGTGAATGGAAGTGAAAGCCTATCACTTCTTCTGTGTTATGTCACATGGCAGGTTTAACTATTCTCACTCTTGTAGTGAATGTGGTGATGACATTAAAAAAAAAAAAAAAAAAAAAAAAAAAAAAGATCTCTGATTGGGAGTATTCAAAGTGTCTGAGGCTGCTGTGTTAGTTGGCATAGAACAAGAAACAAGTTTGTATTTACCGGCTTTTTTTCTTGAGGTTTTATCTATTGTCCTGCTCATTAGGTCTATTCTTCTCACCTGTGCTCCTTAACCTGCTCCCTTTTGACAACTCCCTCAGCCACTCGTATCGTGTCCAGGTGTTCCTCGTTGTCTCATCATTTTGCTTGTATTTTATTTTTTTGTTTTAGGTTCTGTTAGTTCAATGAGTTCACTGTGTGTATTGTGAAATGTGGCTTGCTACTTGCCTTTTGATTATTTTGGAATGAAATTACTTTTTGTGAGTACTTGTGCCTTGCCTCCCTGCATTTGGGCCATTTCCAGCAATGAAATAGTAAAGCTTAAGAGTTGTACTTGGGGTTGCGCCGTCAAGTATACCGCAAAAGTTTGAGTTTCTTTTATTTCGGTTTAAGTTATTTTTATTTAAAAAATAATAATCCAAAACTTAATCTAACAGAACCTACCTGTTGGCGAAGGTGATAAATTGAACAGTAGTAAAATATTGTACAGAGAAGATTGCAATTATGTAGGAGTCAATTCTAAAGGGATAGATTGAAAACTACACCGCCAGCATTGAGTCTATGGAAGGCATTTTCTCATTGGTAGATATAAAATGTGTGATTAGGTGGTTGTGCATTCGTTAAAAAATAATGGCTAACCTCTTAGTAGAAAACAGCATCCTATTAATTGTATTGCTAACCAAGTATCTGTTAATTACTTTGCCAGTCCCGCATTTTTATTTTTTTTTAATCAACATATCTGCTGAAATATGTTATGGCCATTCCATCTAACTTTGAATGAATTTCCCTCACGCAACATCTGCTTCTCGGCTGATGTTTCCCACTACGGTGGAAGAGAAGAAATCTAAAATCATCATTCAAGCGCTGACTTTGTCACACTTGACACCCTATAATTTTCGCCATTTTGACTACAAACATTAGCACCGTAACGCCATTCAAATGCAAAACTTCTGCAAGGGTACGACAGACCCACTAGTTGAGAATAACTGGTCTTTCTTCAACCTGGAAAGTATTATGGTTGCTATGTGTGCAGTGAAGTCTCCATCCATTCTGAGAATGCTATTAATCATTGAAAGCTTTAAATGGCAGCATGTCGCCATGGCATTACTTCAAGCTCTCTTGTGTTCAGAACTGATGTGAGCACATCAATATTAGTGTTGTCATCATTTCCATGCACACCCATCATTCTCAGTCATAATACAGACAGCAGGCCACCTGGCTCGGTGGTTTTCTTGCCGTGTGACATTCAGTAACCTTCTATTCTTCTGAAAAATGTGCCACACTGGTCTGCCTTAGTTTCATTTTGTGTTGTCAGAAGACTGCGGTCTGGTTAGTACTGTATTAACAGGAGAACTATAACCCAGTCTGACACTTGAGTATGTGCTGAAGTTCTGTTTCAACTGTTTACTATGTTGTCCTTCATCCATCTTATACCTAAAACTGCAACTCAGACAAATGTGTGAGTAAATCGAATTCAAGACACAGAGGGAAATACCGTGTAAAATAGTGGGATGATGTTGTCCCAAGACATCACATCTACTCCAAAGCTAGTCTAGATGCAGCATGATTGAGAACATGAAGATCCAACATCGAGTCTCGATAGATTTGTCAAATTCGGCTTGATAAGAAGTTAAGCTTGGTGGATGAGGGGACCTGCGAATCCAGTAGGGGTGTGCTAAAAAAAATCGATACGGCAATATATCGTTGTGGGCCTCATTAACAATACACATATCGATACGCAGGCGTCAGAATCGATATTGCTCGTTAACTTTAAATAGGCAGTTAACGTTTGCCATTGCAGCTTGCATTGTACCTAAAAAAAAAAAAAACAAAACAGCAGCGTCTTTGAAGTTAATTGCCTTCAATTAATGCAAAAATAGATCACCAGTGATTGGACACTGTGTCTTGCTAAGATAAATTAAAGCAGAGGAAGAATATCAACATTTATTTACTTATAAACTTAACATGGCACGTGTCTCATGTGGGATACATATGTATCGCAATACGTATCGTATCGTGGCCCCTGTATCGTGATACGTATCGTATCGTGAGGTTGGCGGCAATACCCAGCCCTAGAATCCAGCATCTTCAATGTACACACTTACGGGGTTTGTTTAAAAGCGGGCGCCTCCCTCTCCCGTGGTTGTGCGTAGGAGGGAGGTCACGGACGGACCCACCCTCCCCATTGAGAGCACGAGCTGGCGGGGAAAATAACAGGGCGTGTTGGCCTGAGGGGAACACTGCGGTGCCACCCTCTAATCACGCCTCACTTGCCAACAGACCGAAAAAAAAAAGCATGTACTGTACATGTGCATACAATAAAACACTTTCTGGACAGTTAACACGTATTGTACACACTATCCGCAGGAAATATGTTTCGAAGTAATGCATGATTGACAGAATCTTAAGGACTTTGCACCTTTCTTTGTTGCAATTTTCGGTCAGGTCTGGATTCATTTTAGTGCAATCAACTTCATTTCCTGTCTGTTTGATATCACCACTGTCTCATTTGGTCGTCTGTCTTTGCTCAAAGCAACATCCTGGTAGACCTTATGGTACTTTTAATTTTTCTGTTTGAGTACTTAGTGCAACTTTTATGACCTCCACAAAGCACAAAGGCAGGTTTCATTTAAACTGTGTTGGGTTGTTTGTTTGGATGTTAGGCTAATATACTCACAAACTACTTTGATTGACTTCCACTGGATGGTCAAAATAAAGGAAGCAGCATTTTGGTATGGACTTGGACTGGAAAAATTAGGGGTGTCAGGCAATTCTAATTTTTAATCATAATTCATCTTTAAAAAACTTTAATAATTAGCTCACGATTAATCACTAATTGTATATCTGTTTTAAATGTACAATAAAATGTAGAATAAAATGTTTTTTTCTAAGTTTTCATAGTCTTGTTAAGTGGAAAAAAATATTAAACTAATAGGAATATGGCTGCATCTTTCAGTCATTGATACAGTAATTTCATAATCCATCCATCCATCCATCCATCCATTGTCTTGACCACTTAGTCCTCACAAGGGTCACGGGGGTGCTGGCGCCTATCTCAGCTGGCTCTGGGCAGTAGGCAGGGGACACCCTGAACTGGTTGCCAGCCAATCGCAGAACAACCATCCACACTCAGAAGCACACCTACGGACAATTCAGAGTGCCCAATCAACCTGCTATGCATGTCTTTGGAATGTGGGAGGAGACCGGAGTACCCGGAGAAGACCCACGCAGGCACGGGGAGAACATGCAAACTCCACCCAGGAAGGCCGGAGCCTGGACTCAAACCCGAGTCCTCAGTACTGGGAGGTGGACGTGCTAACCACTCGCCCTAATTTGATAATAATTCATAAAAGTGAGTTAAAATTAAAAAGATGTGCTGTACTGTAAAAACAAACAAACAAACAAACAAACAAAAAAACAAAAACGAGTGTACTGTTGATTTGTGTTGAGGTAATTTTTTCTGCTGTTATTTATTTATTTATTTATTTATTTATTTATTTATTATATATTTTTTTTTATTTGTTTTTGCTTTTTACTCAAATTTATCCCATTTTAAACAGACTCTCTGGTTCTGTCAAGTTCATAGTGTCTCAAGTGAAGTCCTGAGTTTTTACTCTCAAGTCAAATGAATTCAATCTCTGAACAGTGTCCCAAACAGTGTTTAGCTTTTGGAAAAATCACCGCTGAAAAATGTGATATAAGTAGTCTACATAAATTGCACATATACTACGGATAAAGCTGCATTGGACAAGACTTTATTAATTGATGGCAACGTTTTATACTTCATATGTGCCTAGAGTGAACTGTGAACTGTTAAAGTACTAATGAAATTAGTGGTCCTATCTTCTTACTTTGAAATGGATGATTTAGTAGTATGCGCTATTATTTCACAAACAGGAAGACACAAACAAAACACGCGTGCCCGCACACACACACGGATGTGTTCACATTCCTGCAAACTTGGCCGGTAAAATTGGAGTCACTTGAATGACAGACTGAGGGCAAAGCCAGCGCAAAGGACTTTTAATAGCGCAGTGAGATTGAAACATCACGTACATGCCACTCAAGTGTGGTCAGAGCAAATGGATTGGCTTGACAAAGTGATTTATAGCCGCTCACCCATCAAATATATTTGGTTTTTTTGAACTTGTAGTTTTCCTCTCACATGACACCTCTCATTACATTCCAAGCTCAAAAAGAGGAAAAAGAACTTTGGCTTTTTAAAAACTCTTGCTTTTGACAAAAGAAAGCATTTGGCAGAAAAGTGTCGATCCCGTGTAGCTGATGCAGTGTGTGAGGGATTTTGGCATCCTGTGATTGCGACTGCTGCCAAGCACAGAAAGGAGGAAGAAGCTAAAAACTAGTTTCTACTATTGACCTCTGGAGCCTAATTCTTTATTACCTCGCCTTGACTCTTTTCACAAATAAAGCTCTGTGACATGGAGAGAATTACTTGCGCGTACACATTACACATCATTGACAGTGTGCCCAGATAGCAAAATGTGGTTGAATCAACGTTGAAATATAGTTCGGCTTAAGTGTTGAATCTACGTTGAGATCTAACGTTTAAATTATACAGAAAGCGCAAGGTTGATAAAATGTTGAGTCAACGTTTGCTTTCCAACCATATATCACTCAATATCAATGTCGTTTCAACCATAATCTAAATGAGAATCTACATGCATCTTTGGTTGATTTTACATTGAATTCTAACGTTTAAATTAAACAGAAAGCGCAGGGTTGATAAAATGTTGAGTCAACGTTTGCTTTTCAACCATAAATCACACAATATCAATGTCGTTTCAACCATCATCTAAATCAGAATCTACATGTATCTTTGGTTGATTTTACATTGAATTCTAACATTTAAATTATACAGAAAGTGCAAGGTTGATAAAATGTTGAGTCAACGTTGCTTTGTAACCATATATCACACAATATCAATGTCGTTTCAACTATCATCTAAATCAGAACCTACATGCATTTTTATAGTGAATTAATGTGAGGAATAAATGTTTTAAGTTAATCATCATTTACATTGGAATTTACATCTAAATGTACATTATTATTATTACTATTATCATGCACATTAATATAGAACTACTTTTTTAAACTAACAAAAAATATTGGGTTAGTCCACTAGAAAAAAAAAAGTTACCGTATGTTTTTCACCTAGTGTTTCTGCAGATGTCTTACAACTTACTTGGATGTATTATTAGTAGGGGTGTGAATTGCCTCGTACCTGACGATTCGATTCGTATCACGATTCACAGGTCACGATTCGATTCGATACCGATTAATCCCGATACGAATTTCTAAGTCGATTGTTGCGATTTTTTTTCATTCAAATTTAGAAAATACTAATCAGTAAGCTTGTAGAGTGTAAGATTTATATGAAAATGTATTATTTATTTATCTGAAATTTCAGTCTTATAGAGGTTGTAATCTGTTTCATGTTTAAACAGCATTAAAATTAAATATTAAGGCTTAATGTTCCGTTCATATAACATTCTTCCATGCTTAAGGTGTGAATCCTAAAAAAAAAAAAAAAAAAAAAAAAAAAAAAAAAAAATCGATTTTGCCTATTATTGAATCGATTCGAGAATCGCGCGATGTAGTATCGCGATATATCGCCGAATCGATTTTTTTTTTAACACCCCTAATTATTAGCTTGTTGATTTCCTTAACCATACTTCCCCATATGTATGAAAATCTTAGGACAGAAAATATGTTTAATATTCAAACATTTATTAGAAATCAAAACACAGTACTTTGTAACTGAATTCTGGGGAGAATGGAGGCAAAGAAAATAACACCCGTTTGGTTTCTGCCTCAAATAATGTTTGTTTTTATTGTATTATTCTTTTTCTTGACAAAGGAATGAAATAAACATGAAATGAACTGTAGGAACATCAGTGTATAAAGCGGTAACCATTTCACTTTGACTGTACGTCAGTCCATAAAAAGACACACTAAATTTGACTTGCGTTCGCAGTTGCGTCCAAGGCACTAGCATTGCTTGGGATGCCACCGTTACACTCATGAGCAAAACGCAGCCAATGCTTGACAGTAACACCAAAGTCCTGCTGAGTCAGTGTCCGGTCAAGCTGTCGAGCAGCAACTGAAAGACAAGATTACAAAAGAGAAGAGAGTTAGTATCCAATACAATTTATTGTTTTAGAAAAAAAGCTGTTCTGTTGTTACAGTAACTATCAGTAAGTATTAAGTAACACTTTTTTGTTGAATTTGACAATGTTGGTAAATACATGCGATGTCAATATAAAAACCACTGTAGATTTATTTTAGTTAATTAGGACAATTACAGAATGTTGAATGTGCAATGTAACTAGCTACTAGCATGAAAGTGTGTCGTGTATAGTTATGTACATTGTTTATTTTATTTTCTAGTTTTACTACGACTTAAAGAGGGTAATGGTCAGAGGCCATTGTTCAAATTAATAGCACAAAAGGAAAATGAAGTCTGGTTATTTGGAACGTCGTTAACTCGCTGTCTAGCTGGTGAAATTTAGAAGCTTCGGAGCGAGGACAGCATAAAGATGAAAAGGTAAGGGGAGTAGCGGTGAAGAAAAAAAAAAATACTGATTTTTACTGAGCTAAAGAAAATAATGTTGACATAATTTATTAGAAATGATTGACTTGTTTTGATAGCCACTGCTGTTGCAGGCAAACCTTGTGTTCCAATAAAATATTTTGCAAATATATCGAGTTGCGTATGCCTAAGCCAGGTCATGCTGCACCTCCACAAATAATGGTGCGACTAAATCCTGTGCTGTGCGAGCAACCAAAAATGTTACTCGCACCAGTGCTAGTAGTGGAAAAGTTAGTGTAGAGCCCTGGCCTGATGGAGTCCATCTTGACTGCAATATATTAATGAAAAAACAAAGATACATATACTAATTGCTGTTTTTGTGAAGTATCAATGATGTTTTTTTTTTTTTTCATTGATTTCGGAATTGACCATTCTCTAATTAATAGATAAATAATGTGTATGTGGAGCCGCACTTTTAAAATGTGTCTTTTCTTAGTGTTTTTTTTTTTTAAAGCTTTTTCTGGGAATTTTCAGTCATTCAAAAATATTTTTGGACAATTCAAAACAATTTTTCAGTTATACAAAAATGTTTTCGGAGAGTCAAACCCTTATTACGAGGTTTCGGGTATTGGAAGGATTCTGACTCCATACCCCAGGTGGAGTGATTTTACACAACAAAAGAAAGCAGCTCAGAACATTCTGCTCAAAAACAACTCTGTGTTGTAATAAGTAGTTTACATAGGCGATAACTCACCAAACATACAGTCTTGCATCACTGTCTCCTTGAATGCCTTCTTGCCAATGCAACACTTGTCTTGCTTCCCTGCCCAGTTGTATTCATTTAACAGCCCAGGGCATTTGTCATCACAGTTGCCATCATCCGTCTGATTAGGTTCTCCGAATTGGTGCCTTCAACGACAGCCAGGTGATTAATCTATGAGAGACGACATTATTATTATTATTTTTAATTTTTGCACTCAACTTTTGTTGATAGAATTCTCCCGATGCCTGAAGATTTTACTTTTAAGTAAATTACATAACCTTTACTAAATTTTGCAATATTCATATACATCACCCCCTCTCCACCCCCAGATGACTAACTAAATAACTAAATGACTAAAACTGAAAATAAAAATAATACATTTGTATTTCATTTTTGAATTGTATATTTTTCATCCGTTTTTACTTTCACTTTTAGTAATTTACTTATTTATTTAGTCATTTATTTATTTAGGCATTTATTTATTTTGAATTTTGGCAGTTTTGGTCCTCCATAATTATGCCTTACAAATTGGTAAAAAAATAAAAATAAAATAAAATAAGTGTGCTAAGATTTATGATGATTTGGTTCTACAACAGTGACCTTTGAAAAACTTACCAACTACGAATACAGTATTTCCCTTTCTTCCGGTTGGTCCCCAAGCACCGCAAAAAGGGTTGCCTGAAACAAACAGAAGACCCTGTTCAACATTTTTTTTCACAATGTGATTGTGTTCTTTCATAATCATAGTAGTTATTATTACTCGCAAGTTAAATTAACAATGGGTCTAGGTACCTGTTGTAGAGCTGTAATTGTGTTTGTAGTCTTGGAAAAGTGAGTTGTGCACCTAAACAATATCAACAACACAGCATGTAAGTTTCAAACTTACTGTACAAGTCAGCAATGTGTTACCGCAATAATATCATCACAATCATGTAGTACAGTGCGCAGAATCATTTACCTGTCTTGCGCTACTCCTCAGAATGGATTTTGTGGACAGAACATTTTGAAGAAACACTCAGAGCCTGAAACCTGAGCACAACCGATATTCTATTAATTATTATGTTATCTTATATTATGAATTCTGAAAACATACCAACATTACCTTAAAAAAATTTGCACTTTGCCCTCTTCCTCCTTATAGGTAAGACAGACCTCTGCATGTTCTCCTTCCCCATTAAACCTGTGCCAAGTTATATTCTCTGTCACTAATTTCAACATTTGGATGTGGTGAAAGGTAGTTCACCTAAGCTTTCTTCAGATTCTTAGAAATGAATATTTTGAGTGTTTGTTCACTTGTTTACTTACCAAAGAGGTTCACCAAGCTCTGGCCAAGGTACAACATGCCGTCTTAGTTTGAATAAGTAGTAAATTACTAATTAGCCATCTGGTTTCGAAGACGCTGGCACCACCTGTACGCCATGTGACTCGTCAAAACAGCACAAGTAACCTGTACATCAACAGACAACAAATGATATTAAAAGCAACAAAGTACAACATTTACACCTTTGTTTTATTACAGTGTGAAAAAAATGTGTTCATTATAGGCTCAATAATTAGTAATTACTAAAAAATACTTTTACTTCCCTCAACAAATAAATATCCTGAAGCATGATTCGACTAGATTTCGTGATGAATTAAGTTATATACAGAAGTTAAACAAATTACAGATAAACCTTACATTACTATACAAGTGGACTTAATTTACTTTAAAAACTAAACCTAAAAGAAAACGCTATTCAATGTTCTATCTTCAACTGTTAAACCAGCCTGTTAAAAACGACTGAAAAAAGATACATTCTTCATGTAAACGCTCCTGTAGCGCTTCAGTGCAGTTGTTAGCTTACTAGCATATCAGCAACATAGCACACAGATAGGCTTGTAGTAACTCTCATTGTTAAGAGGCCGTCGGAATTAGCAACTTAGCTTCAACGTTTAGGATCATTCGAAACAATTTCTTCACTAAAACCACCTCTAAAGACCAAATATGCTTAGCGACCCAACTGACAATGGACATGGTGATACATATTTGTTTTATTTAATGTAACTTTTACCGACCTGAAACACAGAACGTCGACGTTTGGATTCCCGCTCTTAGCACGGCTGTCGGCAATTTGAAAATTCTTCTTCTTCTACGCTGTGTATGACTGTGTGTGTCAGTCTGGTTAGTAGCATGTCTCGCCATCTAGTGGCGTACTGTGGAACAGTGATCCAATAACGTTAGAAAGTACAGTAGATATTTAAATCAACTCGATGAAATTAAAATTGTATGAGATATATAATAGATTTTTAAAACATAACCTGGGAAATGTGTGTAACGCATAAGTCATTCCTCTTTTGTATTTTTTTAATATAATATTATGCACACAATGTACATATCACACAGCACTATAAAAAATACATAATTCAAGCTCTGCATATTTTACAATACAAGCTGAATATTATCCCAGAACAATGTAATATTTGGTGCTAGTGATAATTTGGTACCTTTTTATATGATTATACTCGCAGAGTTGCGTCTCAATAAAATAGCTTCATTACAATATTGCCCCCTAAAAGCTTTACCTCTGAATCAGATTTCCACTAAATGTAAATAATTATCTCTTTCATATGAATATTCATAGTTGTTTTTATTTTAGAATTGTTAGACTTAAAGTTTATGCGTTGCAGGTTGAAACAAAACTGGTCAGATAAAATGAGATTTTCTCTGATCAGCCAGTGAGTGCACCTAACTAAATATTATGGCATTGAAACTATTAACGGGAAAATTTAGATAACCACACACGCACGCACGCACACACCAATGTCTGTGAAGTCAATTCAGTAGTTGTGTCAATATGAAGCCATAAAATATCAAATGTAAAACATAGGAAAATTAAATACTTACCCTTGAATCGCTACAAAGAAATGGTGAACGCACGTTCGAAGAACTTCTCTCTGGAAGCTTCATGAAAGTTCGTTCACAGAATTCACACACAAACTTTGATTGTTTGACCAGAAACATATTGAAATGTCTGTGTGATGATGTATTAAAATTCTTCTTAACATCTGTTATGCAAATAAGTATGTGTAAAAAAATGTGTGTAGAAAAAATAAATAAATCTGAAACTGCATTTAAGAGTGGGACAAGACTGGCTATACATATGTGGCCCAGAGTTGTAAATTGATAGCTGGGCCAGATGCGTCACACAGCAACTGGCCCACATCCTGTTTGCCAGAGTCAAGCCAGTGCCACCTTTGCTGCTCCTGGGCCATGTTCGGCCCACATGCCTTATGCCAGTGTCGACTGAATGCCACCTGTGCCGGACTTATGCCGGATGTGGGCACATATTTTTGATGACTGGGCTGAAATGCACAAACTAGAAACTCTAACGTGTACAGTTTATTTGGTGGAAATGCCAGGTGTTTCGAGTACATTCAAATAATTTACAAGTTTTGCAAATACAGTGTTCCCTCGTTTTCCGCTGGGGTTAGGTACCAAAAAATACCCGCAATAAATGAAATCCGCAAAGTAGTTAGCTTTATGTTTTATATTTATTATAAATGTTTAAAGACTCTAACACCCCCCACCCACCAACCTGTCCCCAAAATACTTCCCCTCCCCCTCTCCTAGTCAATTTCTCAGCTGAAGGGAAAAAAAAACGAGAAGGGCAAACATAGATTCAACGTTAATTAAACATTGACCTTTCAAACGTTTTAATTCAACCAAAATACAACGTTGATTCAATGTTATCTTTTAAACACAAACTTCAATGTTAACATAATGCTGTTGAATCAATGTTGATTGACCAATCAATCTTCAACCGTAACCAAAAATCATCCATTTTAACCCTAATTCAACGTTGAATAAACATCTTTTGCTATCTGGGTGGTGTGTGGCGTAACTCTATGCAGGGGCGGGTTAGACTCAATGCTGGTCATTTTGCAGGCCAGGAAGACTGCAAAAGGGAGGGCTACGCCGGTGTGGGAGTTGTATAGGCTGACTTTATTCATGTCCAATCAAAGCATGTGGCACATACTTAAATTCCGACATGTTTATAATGAATTTCTGCCACCAAATTGTCACTCTGCCAGACACATCTCCAGGACATTCCTTCTACTGGGCATTTTTGTCATGACTGGTCAGTCAAATTGGTTAACATTGCACTGCTACAGAAGTCAGGATGCACTGGCATGCACTCCAGAGCAAATGCATTGTCTACCAAAATCATAATAACAACTAAACCTAGTATTTATAATGCAATTTACATTTCAGGGAAATCAAAGTGCTATATTTGCCACCTAGTCCGCTTACTTCAATGCAATTTCCAGTGGTTACTCTTCTTTTCTTCTCACATTGTTATTCTTTTCTCACCATCATTGTCCTTTCAGGGGGGGGGGGAAATGCCTCAAAAATGTCCCCCCCAACAGACTTGGGGCTACAAGCGGATCATCAGTCTATTCAATGTCTTCATTGTTCTGTGATCATGTGTGCTGGATAACATTGCAAATCCCCTCCCATGAAGGGATTAAAAATGTCACACCAGGCACATATATGCACCGTGCACACCCAAAATGGGCTGATGTGATAAATATCCAAACACATTAGAGGTGAACAGTGCTAACAAACTCGGAGTGTATGGGCAGCTTTAGAAGCCGAAATGAGCCCAGCAATCCAGTGAGTTAAAATTTGGAGTCAATTTATCAATACAGTACAGTGGGTATAAAAAGCCTACAAACCCCTCTGACTGGCTTTCATGTCTTTCATTGTAAGATAAGGCTTCTATTTTGTCATCCTATCCCTTAGCCCAGGCTTATGAAGAAGATAGTAGATTGTTGTCACATGTAATTAGACAGCCAATACTTGCTAGAAATTCCTGCCGGTCTTTCACTGCTGCTGGTAGCAGTTTCTGTAACCATTTGTATTCTTCTTTTTCTTGGTAATTTCACTGCCATATTTTCTCCACTTGATGACTGTATTCAATTATGTGTTTAATGTAAATCATTTGCATGAATGTGATTGGTTCATTTTGAACACTGTACACGCGCTCATTTGTAGATGGAATGTTATTGTATTTGTGTTCTACTGTTGAGCAGCTTATGCTTAATTTTTGCCCCACTAACCTGTTTTTCACAGTTGTGGCATGCACTGTATACTCACAGTGGCAAGTGGTGAGTCACTGAACTGCTCAGGCGAGTTAGTAAGATAATCTGAAATAGTAATTTCATTTCAGAATGGCAATGTAAACATACAGATTTGACTTCAGCTCTGTTAACATGCAGGAAATACACTTTATAGTTGTGTAACTATTCCTTCTCTGGATATGTGCTTTATAAATGATATAAAATCAGAAGTGCTCAGAACAGATGCTAGTTGCAATGTTTGACTTGTGAACAAGGTTAATTTGATTTTAATTGAGCAGATCCTAAAGAAAAATAGGAAACTGCGCACCAGATGCTTTCACAGCTGGGAAAGACACTTCTTTCCTTTCATTGACGTTTTTCTTGGCTCCTCTTTAAGTTCAATAGAAAACAATTGCGGCCTCGTGTTCATGCTACTCATAACTGGAATGTCTTTGGTCATTTTCACGACTGAGTTCATCGTTTTCCCGCACGTGCACACAGCTATAAGATTATGTCGCGAAAGCCTACTTTCAATAAACTGCCTTGACTGGCCACTTTTGTTCATTGTGCAAATGACAGTTGAAAATGTCCCTGAGGTGTTAATACTGAGCCAAGTGCCAACATGTTAGAACCTGTTTTCCTTTTGGTGCAGTATCTGACTGAGGGTAAATGACTTGTGGCTTAAGGCAGAGCTGTCACAGAGTTTGTTTGTTTTTTTGTTTTTTTTGTTATATCCTGTTCAGGTTTTGGAGATCCTAACATTTGCATGACTCCAGCGCTTAAAGCAGTCAACAGTTGGAGCAAATGCACGTCCTAATGTGTGTCCTGGATGAACACTTGTGGGGTCATAAATGAGCAGGTGACAACCTGCATGTCCTAAAGCAGGTCCGTGATCTTGTGGAAGGACAAAAAATAAATAAATAAATAAAAAGCTGCTGTGGCTCAGCTGGTTTGTAACAAAGAACTTCAGCAACATTCATTTATGATACTTAAAGCACTCTGACACACACGTACACCTGCTCTGACTTCGTTTTCACACGAAATGATGTGCTCCTTTTAGAATACTTCAGAAGTCAGTGAGGTCATTAATTTGTGCTGTGAACTCAAAATTGCAACCTAATGTGGTACATGAGAAGCATGTTTTCGACACACGATCAAATTCCCACAGCACCTTTCAGAATCTTGTAGAAAGTCTACGCACAAGAGCGTGAGACCAAATTCATAAAGTCTTGCCCTTTTACTTCCTGTTGACGTAATAGCAGGTTTTTATATGGCACATCGATCTCTGCAGACTCGTAACATTAAATGTCTGGGTGGAAAGTTTTCTATTTTTCTTGTATGCCCTGCTAAATTCAAACTTAGCAAATAAATTAATACTACATAATAAATCAACTAGAGACCATTGAGTTTAATCAAATGTTACTTCCCATTGAAACACATCGACTATAAGACATCATAATAATATTATAATGGGTTTATACTTAATGTTGGGTGTTATATGATCACATTAATATAAGGAATTGATAACAAACGACTTTATGATAAAGAGGACATCAACCCAAAAATTGTCTTGGCAATAATATGTTGTACTAGTGCGTTTGTAGAATATGAGCTAAGCAGAAAAATTCACCTTTTTGAATCCATCTCAGGGGGTGGCCACTTTGCCACTTGCTGTCGACTGAAAATGCCATCACGGTTGCTGATTAGGATTGTAACAACCAATCACAGCTCCGCTATTTTTCTGAAGCTGAGCTGTGACTGGTTGTTACATGAATCATGAGCAACTGTGATGTTATTTTCAGTCGACAGCAAGTGGCAAAATGGACGCCGCCTGAAATGGATGAAAACTCGTATTCCACAAATGCAGTATTAATCAGAATAACGTATTTTGACTAGCTGGGCTGCATGGAACATATTATTGTAAGTAAAGGTTTTGGGTTGACATCTCCTTTAAACATTCTCTCAGTTCCATAACAAAAGTACATGCTTATTTTAGGTGTTAAATATCATCTGAACATAAATGTTTAGCTTGAGTAAAGCTGCAGTATGTGGTTTGTGGTTCATGACACAACAAAGAAGGAAATCCAGTGTAATGTTTGACATTTAACCTATATTTAAGAGTAAGACATTTTGAATTGGGTCTGACGTGCATTTGTGTGAGCCATTTTATATGGTGGACCCCTTTATGCATATATGAATATAACACATGGCAAGCAGAAAATATGGCAAGGCAAATTCCCAGTTGCTTTGTGCGTAAATTAATTCAGATTTGTGGTTATGGTTTGAAGCATTTTGCCATACTGAAAGCAAGTTTGACAAGTGTAAGCTCCTGTCTGTTTGAGTTACATTACATGATGCATGTAATGTGCACCTTCTTCTGTGAAAGAGACTTTGGCAGAGCACATTCGGCTTGTCATAAATTCACCGCAGAGTAGAATTAAAACTGGGCCCAAATGTCATCTTGCGGTGCCTACAGGGACAAACTGTCACATTCCAACAAAAAAGAGGTCTCGTAGACATCACTGACAAAAACCAGTGTGGTAGCTTTTTAGACACAATTCTTACCACTGTCTAATTAAAGCTACCCATTTCCCATCTTCAGTTTTTCTTGGTTTAATCATGGCTGTGAATAATGTCTGCAAATGACAACGGGACCAGAAGGCAGAATGTTAAAAAAGAGACCAGGTGGATTTGTGGCATTATGTTTGTGTGTGCAGGAATGTAGCTGTCAGCTTTGCCCATGTCCAGAGGGAATCAGACATGGAATGCGTTTAACGCCACAGCTGAAGGTTCAGGATCAGTTGGCCTTCTGTCACAGGTGTGTGTGATTTGTTTTGGTGGAGAGCACCAACGAAGCTCAAGTAAGAGGTTTCTGTCATAAACTGATGTGCAGTTGCTTCCATCAGTCTTCTATGTGTCATGTTTTGGTTCTGTGGGGTTGGGATTTTGTTTCTTGTTGGTGTTTTTTTGGTGTGTTTGTCTGTGGTTGATGTTTTGGTCATGTGTTCCTGGTTTCTTCCCTTGTCTCGTTATGTCTAATAATGTTCACCTGTGTGTGTCTTCCCCCTCAGCCACTTGTTTCCCCCCCAGGTATGTCTCATTAGGTCATTAGTGTTGGTGTTACGTGGGTCATGCTGGGTGTCTTGACTAGTAAGGTTTGCGCTGGGTTTTCAATCTACAGTCAAGCTACAGTCGGTCAAGTCAAGCCAAGGCAAGTGTGGTTGTAGGAGCCTGAATTCTAATTTTAAGTTAAGTAATATTTGGATAAAGGTGATTTGAGTTCATTCTGATAAAAGGATATTATTTACATTATTTACAATTTGAAATGTTTATTATTTACATGTGGAGTTAATAGTAGAAGGCTATAGTTTGTTTTGAATTTAAAATGTGTGAATTTAGGATGTAATGTGCTTTCATTACAGCATTGTTTGTTTAGGATCTATTTTACTGTCTTTAGGCGGCGGGATCTGTGTGGTACACAGCAGTAATGCGGTCAGGCAACATGGAGTAGGGCCACACAGTTTTTTTGACCTCCGGACCTCCGAACTTCCTTAAACTCTTTAATTTTGTCTCTTTCGGTATTTCATTTTTTTGTATGTCAATTTTGAATTTTTGTACAGTTGATTTATTGTGACTAAAGTGAACAAAACCAAGACGAGCGTTTGGAGTTTTCTTTTCATCGACGAAGCCGCGGACACGAAACCAGGAAATGAGTTTGGCGCGTGAAGCTGAAGCTTTAAAAATTACGAACCTACAGTGGTGCTGTTACGCCACGCTCGGTCCAGTCACGTCCAGTTCTGTCAAGTCATGCTCAGTCCAGTCACGTCAAGTCGAGTCTAGTCAAAGTCTTGGTTTTCCTGCCCTCTTGTCAATAAAACAGCCTTCGTTACTCATTACCTCCGTCTGATCAGTCTCCTCACATTTGGGTCCACATCGCTCACTCCACCTCTCAATCGTAACACTATGATGTCATTGATGGGCCGCTTATACATTTTTATACATTGTTTGTGATTAATGTGTTGTTTTGTGTGAAGAATTACTTCTAGTGCAAAGCAGTGCCCACATTAAAAACCGGTTTCCAGGTCTTGAGAAATATAAACGATTGTACTCCCTCTTGTGCACACAGAGCAGATTTCTTTCTGTCACTGAGTTGTGCTGAGAGAAAACCTGGTGTTGAGAGTAGCAGTCTGAAGTCTAAATACACACCAGAGACCCTAGGGGTCATGACCCTGGTGTATTTGGGGACCAGTTGGTCCAGGGGCTGGGGGCCAAAGCATGTGACCACAACACTTGTGTCAGATGTCAGGCAATGATTTGTGTTTTTTTTCCCCCCCCATGTTGTTATACCCTGCGATTGGCTGGCGACCAGTTCAGGGTGTACCCCGCCTCCTGCTCGAAGCCAGCTGGGATAGGCTCCAGCACCCCCTGCGACCCTTGTGAGGAGTAAGTTGTCAAGGAAATGGATAGATGGATGTTGTTATACCTTGACAAAAAAATACTGTGTGTGACTATGTTACTTTTTTATTGTACAAATGAAGTGACGAAATAAATCCTATCCAAATAGTGAATTTAGGCTTTCTTATGTTATACTTGTATCCAAGGTGGTCTCTTTCCCACTGCACTCTGAGATTTCTCACATTAAAAACTTTGGAAAGCTTGCTGAATTTGGCCGCAACGTGTTTATTCACTACCTCTTTGTCCAAACACACCCACTCACATCACACAAACTTGCAACTTATTCAATTTCCCACGGGAGGCATCAGTGAAAAAACTCTTGACAAGGGATTAGTTTTATTGAATTGTTCCTTTGTTCCTGTTTGTATGACATACTGGATCACACAGTGCAGTCATAGATCATGCCAGGAGGAAAAATTAACTATCTGGGGCTGCAATGGAAAAAAATAAAAAATAAAATAGAAGGCCTAAGTGGAAAGTTTTAGTAGTGACCTAAAGTGTACACGTGCATGTATTGCCGTGAGTGGTCTCAAACTCTATTATTCATTGGCCTTGTTTATGACAAGGAAATAGCATAACAAAGGTCTTCCAGCATGAATCATCATCCAGCTAGCATTCTTGACTCCTCAAATGTGGCCATTGCAATTTGCTGCAAATGTTCATTTGATCATAATTTTACAAGTTCTCAAGTGTCTACGCAAGGCAAATTTGTTTTTTTTTTAAATTGCTTGATAAAAACAGTTGGACATATGTCTCTTGTATGCCATCCATTCATCCATCCAATGTCTGGAACACTTTTTCCTCACGGGGGGGGGCTTGGTTCTGCATACTTTCTCAGCTGGCTTTTGGGCAGTAGGCGGGGTACACTCTGGACTGGTTCTCAGGGTTCTCTTCGCCAGTATTAATACATAAACAAGTTTTTTTTTGTGTGTGTGTGTGTTAGAGCTCCCTCTAGTGATTATCCAGAGGATTATCAGTCAAATATTCACCCATTCACCCAAGAAACATTAAAAACGCCAAGCGGGGGTAAGCTTTCACTGGAATACCTATTAACAAATATAAGAAAGCTGCTGGTCCCAATCCCGTACGTATCACAATTTGTTACGTCAGGAAGGAAACTGACGTGAAAACTTTGCCAAACAAATCATTCAAGTGATTGTTGATCCCTGACTGGAAAGGTCAAATGCCACTTTACGTTGCACGTTGTAAAGTATTATTGCTTTGTTTCCCAACCTTTACTGACTCAAGACAAATCTTATGTTGGGGGAAAAATAATAATAATAACAATAATAATAATAATAATAATAATAATAATAATAATACGTCACACTACCAAACAAGAATGTGCCAAATTGTGTTCTCCAGTAGTGTTTCATTAATGGCTGAGTGAGCACTCCTTGATGGAAGGCATCAAGTTTATTCGATCATCATCATCATCATCATCATCATCATCATCATCGTCACTGGAATTGAAGAGTACTGACGTGAAAACAGGACAGTGTGCTTTCCAGCCATCCATTATCCGAAACAACTAATACATATCTACACTTAAAGAGCAATACTTTAATAACAGTATGTCGTTGTTAAGCTTCTTATTTGCATTCAATAATAATTCAAGCGAATGCCTTCAAAGGAGACAACTCCCTTTTTCGCCACAAGGTGTCATTATTCGCTCGCCAATATAGGCCTATCTGTGCTTGTGTCAACAGGTTGCCGGAACGTGTAGTATCTACCTAACAAGCTGAGTGATTGTGGAAGAATTATATTATTAGTAAATAGCATTATTTGTATCATTGTGATAATAAGCTGAAATAATTGGAAATAGAAAATAAGTCATTAGCCTACACAGAGCATTAAATTTCGGTTATATGCGCACATGTTTTAATTTATTTTCATATTTTCATTGGTATGTCATCCGGTAAATTATCCATTATGTTGCAAAGCCTCGAAGGTCTGGTGACATAGGGACAGTGATGTGTGAAAACAACCTGAATCTCACATTGCTCATTGACCACTGAGGATGATAAATACGCTCTTTTATTCATCACTGACCAAATCAAAGTTTGAAGTATGAACATATTTCAAATGAAGTGGCCCATAAACCATCCATCTTATTATTGCTTCAAACTCACCACGGTGGACCCTCGTCTTGATCCAGTGCGATCCTCCTGGCCAAATAATCTTACACTCATTCGCATCTCTGGCACAAAACACTTCGTCTTTGAAAAACAAAACTCATTTCAGTCAGATAATGGCAAATTATCAGAAATAATAAATAAATAAACTGTAAATTTGCCTTCCCAATTTTGGTGTCACATTATTGGGGATGCGTATCCACTTTTGTTTTGTTTTTAGGGAGCCGCAGCTTCTCATTGAAAGCACAAAAGTGCACCGAGGGCCTGTTTCCAATCTGCAGACATGCGTGATGAATTTTGGAAATCATCTACAGCTTTGCTGGTCTCCTGAATATAGCCCACCCAGCCCGGACCCGGTCTTTTTTCTGCCCTGAGGTATCAATACGATTATAGGCAGGAAATGTGAGAATCCCCAACAAAGGCTTCCATCATTAAACCCAAACAACCAGAGGCCTCCTACAATACCAAAAAAGCGCCCTGCCTCTGCCGGGTGCTCTTTTATGTCGGAGCTGGTGAAAATCTACCACTTTTCTCTCAACTCAGTCACCCTGTTTAGTCGCCCTTTATTAAACCCGATAAGATGGCGCAAGCAAAGAAACTGCGCATGCAATCCTCCAAATCTCACTGTATATACCAGGCTTTTTTATTTATTTATTTATTTATTTATTTATTTATTTATTTATTTATTTATTTATTTTTATTACACTCCAAACACGGCTTCATTCTTAAATGATAAAACGTTTCACTTTAGGTGCCTAAATTGATAAGTCCACAATTAACCATTAATTTGTTGCGTTATTAAAATTGACATTTGGGTGCTGCAGATGCAGACTGTTAAACTTTTAACTTTTCACATCCAATAGGCCTACAGTAGGCTAAAACAAAGCCGAAACCGTTTCCCCCCCTTGTATAAATAAATAAATAAATAAATAAAAATAAAAATTGTAGGCGTATTTCTGTTTATTTCCAGGTATGGCTAACCATTTTTTATATTGATTTATTAAAACCTAAGCAGTCCATGTGTATCTGTCTGTCTGTCTGTCTGTCTATCTATCTATCTATCTATCTATCTATCTATCTATCTATGCAGGCTGGAGGGAGCTTTATTTAGACTACATGTATATTATTATTATTATTATTATTTTTATTATTATTATTATTATTATTATTATTATTAGTGTTCGTGAAAAAGATAAATGTATTTACGTATGTTATCGGCTAATACAAGTTGTCCCAGGTCGGTGTATATGACAAATTTTATTTAGAGAGAAAAGAAGTTGGAGCACGAAAACAAAATGTATTTTTTTTTTATGCCACTGTGGGATTTAAAAAAAAAAAAAAAAAAAAAGAACGTGCACGCTTTGGGCTGTTTTTATGAATGAACCAATGACGCAAACATTTATTTGGCGTGGATGGACAAATGATGCGAGTGCTTCGTTTTAACTGGTCCAGGCATCCTTGCTTTAACTTTGAGTCCTTTTCATTGGTCAGAATCGTCTTCCTTGGCCCGAAACGTGACATCATCTCCAGCACCCGACGCGACCGAGAGCCAGCGGACTACAGATGATGCCGGACATCTTCAGAGGGCGCACACACTTTTACGCACATTTATTCCCCCCCCTTTTCTTTTTTTTTTTTACTAGACAGGACGTTTGGAGTGGCGTTTAGGAGTTTGTGGGTGTTGTGAGGATGTCAGAGATGGTGCGCTCTCCTTTTTTGTGAATGGAGATGAGTCGTGCGTAAAAATCAGACGTCTCTGGTTGTTGTTGTTTTTTTTGTTTTTGTTTTTAAAGGAGCTGTCACTTTGTTACCATCCGTTTGCAGGTGGACATCTACTATGACATTGGGCTCGGATATCATGGAGGATATTGTTATCGACGTGGTGGGAGAAGGACTCCGAGATAACGCCGGGGAGCCGCTCGAACCGGAGCGCACCGCGGATGCCGTGACACCTCACGGGGAGGAGCGCGACTCGGATTCGTGCAGCCCTCCGCAAGCCCCGAGTCCCGCTAAAACGAAAGGTCCCGCGTCGGTGAAGCCTCCGTACTCGTACATCGCCCTCATCACCATGGCCATCCTGCAGAGTCCCAAAAAACGGCTCACCCTCAGCGAGATCTGCGACTTCATCAGTCACCGCTTCGTCTATTACCGCGAGAAGTTCCCCGCTTGGCAGAACTCAATCCGGCACAACTTGTCTCTCAACGACTGCTTTATAAAGATGCCCAGAGAGCCCGGGAACCCCGGGAAGGGCAACTACTGGACCCTCGATCCGAACTCCTCTGATATGTTTGAGAACGGCAGCTTTTTGCGCAGAAGGAAACGCTTCAAGCGGCAACATTTCCGCTACAAGGAGCACCATCACGTGGAGCCCGGTGCACTGCACGCCTTCCCCCATGGACACTACGGGCTGGGGACACCCGGCCTACAGCTTCCCACTCTGGATATTTACCCTTACATGCATCAACACCACCATCATGCACCCATCCCACCTGTCAGCAGCATCCTGCCGGCTCTTTCCAGCTTCTTCTCCCGGAGCGCCATCGCAGCCAAGGCCTTCCTCCAGTCCCAACCCGCCATCGAAGCATTCTCGGCGGCTCACTGCACCGCCTACTCCGCCCCGATGACTCCCGGGACAGCTTTCACATCCCCGGCGCTTTTCCACCCTGCAGCCGTGTCCTCACCTCACCTGGTTACCTTACACCAGGAGTATCACAAGTTACACACTCAGCGTGGAACTCCTGAGCCGGCAGCTAAACTGCACGATCGTGACAATGAATAAACTCTTGGGTGCACATGCTGGACTTTGAATTTTCTCAGGTAACAAAGACAATTTTGACAATCCATAAAAATGTTGTTTTATTTTTTTATGCTTGTAAATACATCATGCATCTACCCCTTCTTATAAGACGAATGTTTATTTGACAGGTTTCCATGGAAATAAATAAAAATGAATATGTAAGCAGTGAATTCATTTGTATTTATTGTTACAGATGTTAAAATACATTATGCGTTTAGATTGTTTTCGGTCAGAAAATTGGTAACAATGACAAGTTGACAGCAACAATTTAAAGCAAATGTGATTTGAAAGTGTTCTAGACTGTCTACAAAATTAGTTAATAGTTGAAATGATTTCATTTATTTATTTATTTACAAACGTTAAAATTTTGCAGCATACACATTGGGTGATCTGATGCTACCCTTTAGACTATTAAGGGATATTTTGCTCAAATTAAAATGAAGCTGCTCGACTTTATGTCGGTCTACTCCGGGGCTGCATAAACACACACTCACATGATAAGTCAAAAAAGTTCATACCAAAATTATGATGAAATTCTAGAATTACAGCACAAAAAAGTACCAGACAGTGTTCTTTTGTGATAGGCCTAAAATGAAGGGGGAAAGGAAGAGGTACCTTCAAAAATTAGAATTGTGAAAATTTCAATGATTATAACGGTATTCACACATGCATTTTTTTTTTTTTAAATATATATTTGTTGTCATTTTATATGCTAACATTACCAGGGCAAATCAAATGGAAATTAGCAACATCACATTATAACTTCATAACTGTTCCATAATGTAATATAGGCCTACAGTGCAATTACATATAAAATACAAATAGTGTGTTGGACTCAGCATAATTTAACTAATGACGCATGCGTGCTTAAATGGATAAACGTGTCCTATAAAAATAAATGCAGCATTTCCTCTCGTGTGTATACACACATGCATGCCAACTGTATACATTCTTGACTGGCTCATTTGTTATTTTAGCTCATTTAGGTTCGTGCATCGAGCAGAGTTATAAATAAACATCGATTTTGAAACACTGGAATATTTATTTAACGTTGGACTGAGTCTGTTGAACTTCTTGGGCAGGGCTAATAATTCATACTTTACATCAAATAATAGTCATTGAGTAGAATTTGGAAACCTGTGAGGTGCTGCAACAAGTAATAAAACAGATTAGTTATGAACACACTATGAAGAAGACTCCATATTTTTTTTATTCTCAACTCCTTTTCCATGCATCTTTTTTTTAATTATTATTATTTTTTTTTTTACAAATGATTTTAAACCTTATTAATAATTCAAAGAGGTCGTGAGCCAAACTGACATGGGCTCCATAATCTCAGCTAGAGCTCCTGTTTTTTTTCACCACTGTTTTAAATTGAGGTTAATCCAATTTGGTTTTAATACTTGTGGGATTTTCCCCGTTTCTTTATGCCATTTCCAAATATCGTCTAATGTTAATGCTTAACAGCCAAGGAAGAACTGTGGTTTATGTGCATCCATTATACGATTAACATTAACCACTTCTGCAACCAAAATGTTGCTGATTGGAAATTGAAGGTCTAATAAATCCACGCCTAATGTTGTTTCGATGTCTCAATTTTAATGGGTGTCTTTCGAGTCATCATAGCTCAAACTTGTCAGAAGCAAATGTTATGTCAAACGTGGTGACTAATGGAAGCAAATGTCGCTCAAGTGAAACTCATTTTCAGGCATTGGAAGGGACATATCAAGTGATCAACTGATCTTAATATCAATGAATCACACATGAAATGGCTTTTTTTTCCCCCGTAGATGATGAGATGGTTGCCGGGGTGGAGATGAAAAAACAAAGAGACGAAAGACTGTTGCAATGACTGATTGGCAGCTGGGGAGGGGAAAGGGAGTCTTGTTGTTTGGAGGGAGAGAGGCCGGTGCACCTGATAAAATAAGCAAGCGAGACACACAAGGCTTAAGTGTGTGTGTCTCTCCGTGTGTGCGTGGGGTGTGTGTTTGAGTCACTTTGTTTTATTCCAAAGGAGGTAAAACACATTTGTATTGAGACTTTGGAACTTCGTGTCTTCTTTTGCATGCCGCTGAGTCTTAACTGTATTTCGCTTTAGCAACCGGCAACTTCAGAGAAAATATTTTTTTGTCTGTTTGATCTTACATTCATTTGTAGTTGTAGTGTTACTAGTGTGGGACTGCATTATTTGAGATCTGTTCTTTTTATATTCAGTTATGTAACATTATTGTCAAGCGGTGGCTCTCCAGCTCATTCAATGCAGCAACAAATGTAAACAGTATAGGTGGGACAACCTACTGGTTACTGGACAATACACTTTCCCAACTGCTCCAGTAAGCAATATCAGACAGCTGGTAATGATAATATCCCCAGTTGATATTAACGTTAAATTGTGTGAATACTGTTAGTAATGTGGAATCAGACAATATATTGCCAGGATGGCTTAAATTTTTGAAGCAAGTTGAAATTTGAACGGTGTAAATCGGATGTATTAAATGAAAGTGCACATCAAAAAAGCGTGGAGAATAATAAGTACCAAGAATAATAATAAAGGTTAGAAGCAACAAAAGTGTGAATGCTGTTTCAGCATTCACACAATTACAAACAAAACTTTAAGCAGTTTCTCCCGGGCTGGTCATGATGCTTCCTTTTTCAATTGCCTTTAATAATCATTTTCTGAATAGAAAACAAACGATTATGTTAACTTTCCAAGCTGCTTATGTTTCCTTTCAAAGGGGAAGTCAACGCAAACATTTTTATTAATTTTTTTTACAATAATATGTTCTATCTGCGCCTACTAGTCTAAACACGGTATTCTGATTAATATTGTATTTGTAGAATATGAGAAAAAAAAAAAAAAAGCAGCAAAATCCATCTGTTTTGTTTTTGTTTTGTTTTTTTGTTTTTTTAGCCATCTCAGCGGGTGGCCATTTTGTCACTTGCTGTAAACCGAAGATGACATCATAGTGCCTAAAGGCTCAAGTAACGACTGATCAAGGCTCACCTGTTTTCTGAAGCTGAGCCGTGACTGGTTGTTATTTGAGCCCTGAGTAACTGTGATGTCATTTTCAGTCGGCAGCAAGTAGCAAAATGGGGATAAAAATGGGTTGATTTTGCTGTTACAAATGCAATATTTATCAGAATGTTGTGTTTATTTATTTGTTTATATTTTCATAAAATATTGATCAACAAGCAGGCAAACAACAGTGTTCCAAAATTATCACATTTGGGTTATTATAATTGAATGTTTTTTGTGTTCTTTAAGGTCCAGAGGAGGAAGCTTTGAACCCGTACATTGATATTATACGTTTGTATGCCGCTGTTATATGTATGATTCCTCAGTGATTCCCCCACTTCCACGTGGACGCTCCCTTTTCTGTGTGATCCTCCCTGTGACGTGGAGGTGGTTCCCGAGGGAAAAGTGAGTCGATGTAGTCCCGTTCCCTGCCAGCCTCTGCCAACCCAAACAAGCAGAATAAACTCATTGGTGGAGCGCTCACCGCCGCCGCCTTCCCTCCTCTGAACTTCCACAGTTTTGAGCCAGAAGGGAGAGTGATGCATTGTGGGATACTCCTGGAGGCTCAGTCAATGTAAGAAAAACATTGCGCCTGTATTGTTTCCGAGCGGTTGAATTGTGTAATTTGGAGTCAATTATGCTCAAATATTTATCATGTGAGGATCCTGCTGCTGCTGAAACGTTTACATTTGGTTTAGGGTTTCATGAAGTGAATTTGTAGGAGCGGAGTTTGGTGAATCCAACAAAATGTTGCGGTTTTGCAGATATCATCAATAAATCCCTCACATTTCCACTCAGGCGAGATGCAAGCTGAACCTCCACAAGACTCACACTTGCCAGAGAAAATCACTTGAGCCATTCTCTCAGGAGTTATTCAATTATAATTCCTCGACCCTCTTTCATTGCTGCGACCTGCTTTCCCTCTTTCACCAGTCTATGTGTTAACCTGCCAAGCCCATTAAAACGCGCCATTCCGCCGGTGTGCCCCTCTGCAGTCTCGTGCCCGGGAATTGATTGTGCTCAAGGGTGGTGTTTTTGGAAAAAAGAAAGACCCCCCCTCAAGTGTCAGTGCCAACACATGACAGTGACATATAACAGGAAAGCCACCCAGAAGGAGAATGATCTCACACCTCAGCCACGCGCTCAGAGCGAGTGGGAGCAACTCGAGAGAGGGGAGATCTGAAGCACGGGGTTAGAGGGGACAATAAAACCCAATAAAGGAGGCAAGTGTGGAAAAAAAAAAAAAAAAAAAAGACGTAAGGAGTTAACCAAAAAGCAAGTAAATGGTCTGCTGAAATGAAAAGACACACTTCATTGGAAAAGAATCATTTGTCCATGACATCTTGAAATACTTGGTATGCAGTATAATTCAATAATTTCCAAATAAACCTCTTAGACATTATATTCCTACCCTCAAAGTGCGGTTTGTGTGTGCGAGCCAATCCCCAAAGGAAATGCGGCGCTCCAGTAAACACAATTGCATTCAAGGTTATATTGCGGATAGATCTTCTTCTTTAGAAATCGCTCAAATCTCCTGTGGAAAACTCAATCAGTTTTCATCAGAGACTGTTGACTTCTGTTGTAGCAACCAGAGACTTCAAATGGACTGCGTACTTATTTTCAACTAAGAGTGCTGATAATGTATTCTATGTACTGCGCTTCATTATATTCAGATCAGGGCTGCCCAAGTCTGGCCCTCAAGAGCCCCTATCCAGCCTGTTTTTGATGTCTCTCCCCTCCAACACACCTGAATCAAATAATCAGGATTTTATGTTTTTATTTTTATCAAGCTTGAGCTGGACATTCAGGTGTGTGGGAGGCTGGAAACATGGAAAACAGGCTGGAAAGGGGCTTTTGAGGACCAGATGTGGACATCCCTCTTTGGATAATAAGACTAAGCAAACAAGTTTAGGTATATCGTGGGTCTCTTCAGACGCATTATACAAATCTAAGCTGTTATCTGGTCAATAAAGTTCAGTTTGGAAGTACTCTGAACAATGGCAATTGTTTAGAATTGAGTTTAGTTCAATGTATTCATCTGACTCAAACCATCTTCAGGGTCAAAAGTGTCTCAGATTCTTTTGTTACTTAGAGACAAATTAAGTACAGACAATCTAATACAATAATCATGTATTATGGGCAAAATTAGTCAGAAGAAAACAGTGAATCTATTTATAGATATACCTGTTGTGACAGTTTTGGGTTGGGTCCTTGTGATGCTCTTAGTTGCTCTGTAGTTGCTATCGTCTTGTCTTTGTTACTCTTATTTTGTCATATAGGCATTTATTCTGTCATATAGTTGATCCTAGCTGGAGTTGCTCAATGTCACTATCGCAGTACGTCAACATTTCTTTGTCAAGTTTTCTTCACCTTCTTCAACTTTTCTTCCGAGTCCTGCCAGCTTTGGGTACAAATGGCTAGAGCACACATATGTATATCTAGAGCAGGGGTCTCCAAGTTCGGCCCTCGAGAGCCCCTATCCAGCCTGTTTTCCATTTTTCTCTCCACTAACACACCTGATTCATAATCGGGATCGTTATCAGGCTTCTGCAAAACCTGCTGATGAGCTGATCATTAGATTCAGCTGTGCTGAAGGACGGAGACATGGAAAACAGGCTGGATAAGGGCTCTCGAGTGCCGAACTTGGAGAACCCTGATGTAGAGTAAATTCGTGATTTATCCTCAAACTCTAGCGTAAAATCAAAATTGTGAGTGAAGTTTCATACAGAGACAAGTGCTTCCTCATGCTGGCAGTGGCGCTCTGAAAACCACCATTCCCAGCAGCAGCCGGCACGAAACATTCGCCACCCGACCTTCACCTGATCAAAGGCAGTGAGAGTGTGATGTCACCCACACTGCAACCCCTAAAGCACTTATTTCACCAAATGAGAGCCATTAGCCCCACAAACAAAAAGTTAAACTCTGTCATTTAATCAAAAGCGGAGCAGGAAACACAATCAACATGTGTCAGAGAGAGGTCAGAGGATAACGACACTGGCTGTTGTTCCACTTGTACAGTGTGATGGCTGCTGGTGTACGGCCTAATGGGAGTCACGAACCCTGACCAGCTACAGCTTGCACCTTCTGACGGATCTCAAAGGAAGACAAAGTGGTCTACCTGCTGCATTAGTCGCGGTCATGGAGATGTGGCAACATTAGGATACTACTTCCCGTTTATTCATGCAGAAAAATAATAATAATAATTCTGGTGTTTTTACGGAAAAAAAGCTGACAGCTGCGGTTGCCAGAGAAATTCTGTAAAGAAAAAAAAAAACATTGCAAATGTAAACAACTTAACAGAACAACTTGCACATTTTACTGGTATTCAATGTACAATAAACAAAATGTGCATGTACATATTACAGAACAAAATAGTGCAAAAGCAGCATGTTCTTGGTAAATTGTAGTTAATATATACAGTGCTCACAAGGCCCTCAAAGTGCTTTGCATTTTGTCTACTCATTCACCTATTGACCACACAGCATCAGGAACAACTGGAGTTTCATCATCTTTCACATGGATCTTTGACACACTCACACTGTGCTGGGATCAAACCTACAACCTTGGGGTTGCAAGACAACCACTCTACCACTGATTCTGATCCTTGTTTTTGTTAAGTGATCAGTAAAGGATTGTTGAATCTACAAGTTTAAAAAAAAATATATATAGTTTTAGGACATACAAATTGTTCTGTAAAGTTGTTTATAGTTGTGCAGTATTTATTTATTTTAGTGCTGTCAAACGATTAAAATATTTTAACAAATTAATCGCACAATTTTCTAATTTTTTCTTGTAACAGATACTTACTTGAGTAAAGTCAAAATGGACTCAACCAATTGTCAGAACTTATCGCTTGCAGGTTTAGTTCTGCTCATGAGTATTGGTGTGCGAGGCCCCGTAGAGGTAACTTGAGCAGGGAATTTTGCTCTGAGAAGATACGCCAAAGGCGTACAACTAATAGGCAGGGTTGGGGAATTCAGGTCCAGAGATAAGAAACTCTGAAACAGTTTGACTTCAGCCACAGGTGCTTCTATTCTATCGTTTACCTGCCAGGTAAGTAGAAGCACCTGTGGCTAAAATCAAAACTGTTTCAGGGTTTGATCTGTGGCAGGGCTTCTATTTTCTGGACCTGGAATCCCCAACTCTGCTAAAGGCTATTTGAATTTGGCTCTGCAAAGTGCGCAAATCACTTTAGAGTTCTCGAGCAAGTAAATCAGAAAAGAAAACTACCTATGTTTATTCATCTTCCCGCCAGTGACTCTTCCAAGTTTAACTGCACACTGAGTTAACTGAGTTAAAAAAAAAAAAACAAAGAAAAAAACCCAAAACGCTTTAATGAATTTAAATTACATAATCTCCAGAGTTAACGCATTAATTTTGACAGCCCTAATTTATTTATCTATTCTTACAAAATTATTCTGGTAACCACAACTGCCATTTTTTTCTGTAAAACAACAGATTACAAAAAATAAATAAATAAAGTGTGTGATAAATTAATAATTAGGTCTACAGTATATCTATTTTAAATGAACATATATGTTTAGTTTAACCTTTATATTCACATGGCTTTGCTGTATATCTAAGTATTGCTATCTGTAATATGACTTTGTAAAATACATGTTTCTTTGGCATAAACAAAATGTACCAAAGAAAATTCTTATTGTTATTCTAACACTGATATGGTGTAATTTTAAATATATCCCAATGTTTTTTGTTTTGCAGGTTATCCTTATTTAAATTATGGTAATTTGTGAATTCTCCAAAAAATATGTATTTAATGTTTAGCATTTTCTTACTGTCAAATCAACATTTGTGTCTGGTTCAGAGTTCTACAACATGTAAATGTAAATTACACAATGCTTCATTGTTTTGTATTTGTATGTCACGATTTTACAGAAATTCACTGTTAATTCTACAGACATTATTTACAGTATCTGCACATTATCTCTCCACTAGCATATGGTTGTATGGTTTTAAAAGTAGTGTAGCAGAAAGTGTGACAGAATGGGAAAAACGTGGATTGGCTCGATGGAAATACTGCAGATTAGGTGGGCTTGCCAAACCTCACGCGTTGTAAGAAACAAGAAAAAGAGCCTTAAAACATTGATGTTCAGATTTAAGGACCAACCGCATATGGAGGTAAATCAAAATTGCCACCCTGTTTGAAAGAGAGAACGAAATTCCAGATTGTCACCTCATGTCGCTTATGGATATGATGCTTTAAGTTGCGAGGGTTAGCGGGTCTGCCTTCTGCAGGGAAGCAGGCAACTGTAAAGTTAACAGGCGTGCAAGCATCCTGTAACAGCAACATAAATCCACGCATTCAAGCCTTTGTGTTTGATAATGGTCGTGCCGTTCTATGTAGATGTGATATGATAGGATTGATTGAAGGCGCATTTCTAGCACCGCCCTGCCACCCAAACAGTCGGCCTCTTCATCCCATGTTGCCTCTGTTGGTGGTCCCTGTTGGAAGCTATATTTTCCCCTCACTTCTCTCTCCCTCACTCCTTTTTTATAGCTAACACAAAATTGTTCCTAATTCTCTGCTGCTAGAGGGGGGTAATTTGTGGCTTTTGGCCCAGCGACGCAAGCCTCAAATTTGAAAAAGCTGCTGCGTTGAAGGCGTGCTGCGCAACCCAGCCGGAATAACAGTGGGGAGAGGAGCGAGAGTGGCAGTGGGCCCAAATTCAATTAATGAAAAACACCATAAGGCATGCACAAAGCCTGACCGGCCTCGAATGAAAAGGATTTACAGCCCTCGTTGCTTTTGTATTACATGTCAGCACATGTCGCGTTTAATCTAATCAGATCTAATCACACAATCCTAGCCAAAATAATGCATATGTGTTTGGATTGCCTCCGAAGATTACCTTAGTGAGTTAATTAGCTAAAGCCCATGAGCACAAGCAAATAATGTGCAAGTATAGCACTTCATAACTTCATAACTCTGTGTTTGGACTGTCTTCACCCAGCAGTAATAACTCGGGTCGTGTTTACATATCGTCTCAATCTTTTGCATTTCATAATATTTGGAGGTGCCCACTTGAAGTCCCTTTCTACAATTATACCACATTTCCTCAGTAGAGGCCAAATAAATCAATCATCGGATGAGTTGCCCACTTAAATAAGCACCTTACCTCACCTCTGGCCTCTATTTGAGAAAATGTGGTCGTTTATTCGATGTATAATCATCGAGTGTCAAATAGCTTTGACCTGAATTCATATACCTCAGCATCTTATTATGTACCTGACCTTCTTCACTCAGTGTTTGATATATGCAGATGACATGCAGAAAAGGTTTGGATTAATAGTTTAAACATATGAAAAACAATTATCCCAAAACACTATAATATAATTTCAAATTGATCTTAGATTACCCATAAAATGAATTGTCTGGCATCCACATTAGGGCCCTATAGTTTCATGTCCAGCACAAGTCCAGTGCAAACTGTGGTCGAACTGTACTCATAGATGGAGTTTTCTTTCTTTAGTTATTTCCACAGACGTGCACAGTTAGAAACTTCCATTTTTACTGTTGTGGGTGTGGGTTATTCCCAGCCATTCCGGAAGTGCTCCTCTCGTTCCCTTTAAATTCAGTGCAGGAGAAGCGTGTGGTGTACATGGCTGAAGTCCATGCAGGAGATTGGCGCTCGCACAGTATATTTCGGAAGTGCAAGCAGATCTCCACTTGCGGAAGATGGAACGTTGGTCGCTGCGAAGTAGGCAATGGAAGACCGCCTTCCACCCTGAATGTTCATGTCCCTGTGACCCCGCCTCCACCAAGGAGGGTGATTTTGAAAATATATTGGCACCAAAGATTAAGTTCATTTTTGCTTTACAGCAGTCATTTATACAATTATGTTTATAATTTAGTGATTTTTTTTTGCATGTAGAATTATACCTAATTATACTGAGAGCTGCGTCTAATATTTTTGTTACATCATGGCAGCACAAAGGCCACATTATTAGCATGTCGGCCACAAATCCCGGCTCCAACTTCCCTGTGTGTATGTTCTCCCCCATGCTTGCGTGGGTTCTCTCACACGTTCTAAAAACACGTATGTTACTCCATGAATGGTGGCTTTGCCCATATTAGGATAATCATGTCACCTGTGATCCAATGAGGACAAGTATAATAGAAAATGGAAGAATGAGTGCTTCATTCAACTTTATGTGCAGTGCAAATCTATTAGAAATATGTCTGAGAAAAATGTATTGCTACACCACTGCATGTTACAATCCCAACTTTTGTTAAATGAATACCCTTTGACAGTATTGATTCAAAGTAAACTGAACATTGCTATTTTGTAAAAGGGAGCCTTTTTGATACGGCTCTTTATATTTTCCTTGTGTATTGTGTGCCTCTATAAGTTATATAGTGGCATCTCTGAGGTCGGACTGAACCCATTATCCATCCATCCATCCATTTTCTTGACCGCTTATTCCTCACAAGGGTCGCGGGGAGTGCTGGCGCCTATCTCAGCTGGCTCTGGGCAGCAGGCGGGGGACACCCTGGACCGGTTGCCAGCCAATCGCAGGGCACACAGAGACGAACAACCATCCACACTCACACGCACACCTAGGGACAATTCGGAGCGCCCAATTAACCTGCCATGCATGTCTTTGGAATGTGGGAGGAGACCGGAGTACCCGGAGAAGACCCACGCAGGCACGGGGAGAACATGCACTGAACCCATTATTGAATTTAAATTTAAGTTGAATGTTTGTTCCATGGCCAAACTGTAATTCCCGTACTCAAGCATGTGCATAGATACAGTGGTGCTCTGGCACCAGCCCCTTAGTCCTTTCTACTGCATGACATGTTTTATTCATTCATAAATGAAAAAAGAATCTGACAATTATGGCAATTGCTTATCTGATGGGCATTTATTGAATCCATGTGAGAATTGTGCCCCTCACATAAAAATCCAAAGAATAGATCACACTAAGGTCATCTTGAAGTCGTTTTTTTTTTTTCTTTCATTTTCTGTTTACTAAATGCAACTTCAATGAATCAACAAAATATGCTGGAGAGCATCTGGAAGTTTGTTGTCTACTGGGGAGGGATTACATGTTGAGTGATTGCTGTCAACATGAAAACCTTAAGAGGTGCTCATTCATTTTGATTAACAGAGCCTTACTCACTCCCCTACTACGGTGCTTCTCTTTCTACCCAGGGGAGAAGAAAGGGAATCAGTAGAAAGGGAAGTTTCTTCGTCCCACATGTTTTTTCACTTCCACCGCAGCACATCATTACCTGAGTGTTTAAATATTTAAGAGCAGGTTTTTTTTTCTTTTAAGTGAAAGACCATCCACGAGCAATGAACAGTTCAACTAACTGGTATCACTCGAGGGAGCTGTAAAAGCCAAATGAAGTCAGTAAATAAACATGCTTGTTGTCAGACCTCTGGACCAGTTTGAGAGGCTTTCAGCCCACCATGTTCGAAAGGAAGACCGATAAGGATGGCGCGATGAACAGCAAACCGGCTTCTACAAGAGCGGCTTTGCTGCATGTCTTCAAAAGCAAGACTGCATGAAACCGCAACGTTTTGACAAACATGTCATGCTCACCCCAGATGGCGAAATTAGCATCATAACACAGGTCTGAGGTGGTTTATTATTTTATGCAAATTCTTCAAGAGTGGCCTCCGATAACCACGTGACAGCCCGGCAGTCAATCACAGCGCAAATGACAGCAAATAGCAGGAAAAGACCAAAGCTGTCAGCGCACGTAGCGCGCCTGTTTCATTTCAAAACTTGACTGGATTAAAATGCCTCGCTGAAAAAAGCCCTTCATCGACCCTTTGGCCATAAAGCAACACTACAGGAGAATGGAAAACATGAGTAGTAGCAGCAGGATTGGTACGACTCCAAACGAAAGCAATCGATCAGCCACAGTCCAGAGAGTCAAAATAGGAGAAAAGGGGTTAAGGGTGGTGCTGGTGAAGGGGTGGGAGCTGGGGGGTCATAGTTCAGAGGAAGCTGCAGGTGTGGGGAAGAAAAAACACAATCACATCTCAAGTCAAACAAACGCATCTCTGCTGATGGAGACGGATAGATGGTCAGCATTCCAGTCCACGCTGGAGATCCCTCCTGCATGGCCCCAAGTCCTCCGCGTCCGCCTGCTGCTGCTGTCGGGCCAAACATCTGGACGGAGAGAGGAAGCCGCGAAGAGGAGCGCGGAGAGTGAAGCGAGGGCTGAACTCAGGTTCGAGGGAAGAAGTGAAAGTCGCTGTGTTTTTCTTCAGGACTCCTGCAGAGGAAGGGGGCTCACATCAGTGGGCTTGCTTGCGCGAAGGGGGGAAAGATCACCCCCGCGATTCTCATCTTCATCTGTTTCACCTCTTTTGAGCATTTCGCTAACATGTTCCAGCCAGCTGAAGGTCAGAGGCGGCACTAAATGGAGCAACATTGCGTCTAATGTTGCAGCCAACATTGGAAGCTCCTCTATCACCCGTCCTTGTTCACAGAGCAGAAGCCTACCAAAACCTTGTATTTTTATTATTTTTCCTCGTTTCCTTTGAGTTTTCCAACAGGGAGTCATAAACTGTTGCTCCGAGGGCAATCTGAGGTGGAGAGCTCCGTAAAAAGGCTGCGGCGGCAGCTCCGATGGTGCGACCATCAGAGGAGTTGGAGTAATAGAGACACATTCACACACATAGCACCTGGGGAGTATTTGATCCCTGTGAACACCGCACGGCCTGGGGAGGACACGCTCTGTAAATTTCTCTTCTCCCGTGTGCCGTGTCCTCTGCAACAGCAGCCTCAGCTTGTAAAAAGGCGAAATAAAAAACACACGGATGACAGGTGCCAAAGTCAGGAATGTGGAGGGGGCGGGGGGGAATGTGCAAGGTGAAATATTATCTTAGTGCTTGGTTTTTGTCACCATTTGTGTCCAAGTATTCTATTATATTCACTTCCTCAGATTTTTTATTTTTATTTTGTGGGCTTGGGGATATGTTTTTATTGAGGTTGACTAATAACTCAACTCAACTCAACTTTATTTATAAAGCGCTTTAAGAACAGGCGTTGCTGTATACAAAGTGCTGTACATAAATATCGGTTTTGCAGGAAACAAGAACAAAGCAAACATTTTGAAGTGCGAATACAGAATTTTTTTTTTTACAAGTAAATACATTTTACATCAGTGAATAAATAAGGAGTAGTGAATAAAGAGATAAATGAATACTAATAAGCAAAACTAATAAAAATTTGAAGAATTTAAACCATTTTTGTTCTCGCTGTTATTGTGCATAGGTTTCCATTCATGTTTTTTTATCATGTTATTTTTCACGTATTATATATAAGATGAAAAGGATTCATTTTGCATGTGTCAAAAGCACACTGTAGTTTTTAAAGCAACAATACGAAATAATTGTATCTTAGCACGTCCACATCACATTGATTGTGTACTGTAATTATAAAGTTCATTTTTTATTTATAGTGTTCTATAAAAATAGGGCATTTTACATTTAAGGAAAAACTCAGAACAACAAAAAGCTTGGAGAATGAGTCAAAGGATGCAGAGAGGCAAGGCAGGGGCTCAGAATCAGCTAAAAAAAATATATAACTGTATGGAAACAAAAACAGCAAATTAATAGTCTAACAAAAAACAAACAAACAAACAAAAAGACAAAGTAGCAAACCAAAAAAAACTGAAAATGAACTCACAAATGGGAATACCAGCACAAGCAATGACAGAAAGGAAGCAACTAATGCTACATTAAAGGACAGAGCAAAGTCAGCCTTTTCTGACTTCATACTAGGAAGTGTGCACTGGTACACCCCTTTTTTTTCCTGTATCTTTTCAGTCACTTACCCAAACACACGCATACAAACATGGTCTCCTGGGCGGGGAAGCGAACCCACACCGCCTGCACCGAAAGAAAATGATGGAACCA